>NC_140182.1:10498574-10589287 GCF_963971535.1 Notolepis coatsorum
AAGAACATGCAAATTGACCTTGTAGAAGTGGAACAATCTTCCATTTACTTGGGCATGTACCTTTATGCCGAATTTCTGAAAATAGGGCTACAGCTTAACAGGTTTTAACTAGAAAGTCAAAGTAAAAACTTTTTTTCTGACTGTCTATTCTTCTGATAGCAGGTGTTTAATCAAAGAACCCCACTTTCTAGTCTTGCACAAGGACCAATCAGCATGGGTTAATTAACAGCATTAATAACATTAACGTTAGTTTGGCCAGAGAAACAAATAATACTAATTAAAATAGTTGGACCTGCGAGATTTGTACTTTGTACTTTTAGCTAGGGATAACAAAAATGTTGCTAGGGATAACCTGAATAAGGGAATCAAGCAGGCCACGTAGGGTGCTTGACTCAAAAATAGATATACAAAGTTGTGAAAAGAAGTCAGCACACCGTCTGAAGTGTTCCCAAGTTTAATTCAATAACACAACGTTTCGGCCTGTGGCCTTTTTCAAGTGTCACCAACATGTGAAAGGGGTGGGGTATATATACATATTAGGGGATGAACCAGGTCAAGGTTTAAATTAGGGATGCTCGATATTGGCTTTTTTACCGATACCGATATACCGATATTGTCCAACTCTTAATTTACGATACCGATATCAACCGATATCAACCGATACCGATATATGCAGGGTTCCCCCCCCCCCCCCCCCCCCCCCCCAAAATGGAATAATTTCAGGTAATTAACACTACATATCTCTTGTTGTGGAATTAACACAACATTATGCATACTTTTGACAATAAATAAAATCAGAATTTGTTCTTACTTGCTTGCCTGGGTAAATAAAGGTTATAGAAATGTAAAAAAATATATATATATATATATATATATATATATTCTTTTGAAAACCGATACCGATATTTTCCGATATCACATTTTAATGCCGATATCGGCCGATAATATCGGTAGGCCGATAATATCGGACATCCCTAGTTTAAATCAATTAGCCTATAGGCTACAAATTTTCAAAACATATTACAGCTTAAGTGTTAGAACATACATAGTTACAATAACAGTAGTAGTTAGATGTAACACACTTTCACATGTAAAATAGAGAGAAAAGAAATTCAAGCAGGCCAAGCAGCACAGCCACAAGCCACAAGGGTTGAAGAGCCCTTCAACAACTCCGACGCCCGACGCATCATGTGGCAGCAGGGCATCCAGGCCGTCACAGACTACAAACCCCCCCCCAACAACCACTGACTCCTCCCTCCCTGGTGAGCAGCTGGCCCTGAAGGCATCCCCCCGGCTGAGTGCTCAGGAACTGCGCCGAGCAGCAGCTGTCCGGGGGTCTTATCTGACATCTTCAACCTGTCACCAGCCCAGGCAGTTGTCCCAATATGCTTTAATAAAACCACCTCCATCGTGACAGTGCTGAAAACACTCCTCTGGCTGCCTCGAGCCTTAATGACTTTTGCCCCGTTGGACTCAACCCCATCAGCTTCTATCCCCAGGCCATCAGGCTGCTAAACGAACAATAAACACTATGCAACAACCATCAAATGCACACAGCACACACACGCACACACTCACTTAAACAAACAACACACTGCAGCACCCACTCCACACTTTAGATCACACAAACACACTTTATATTTATTGATAAAGGATTTGCACTACAACTCGTACACCTACTGTAAATTGTACCTAAATTGCACCTCATCCCATTTCTGCCTTGCACTATATAGTATTGTATATTAGTACACTGCATAGTATATTGTATATTATATGGTAACTCAGTTACGTCTATTCTGCATCGAACATTGTACACATGTCTATACTGAACACTGTGACCTCATTTTTTACTTCTAATTTACATGCTATACTATGTTATTTTATTTCATACTTATCTTGTCTTGCACAGTCTCTGGAGCGTAACAGTAAGAAGCATTTTGTATAAAAGTATTCTGTACTTCTGTATGACAACTATTAAAGAAACTTGAAACTTGATCATCAAGAAGTGCTTCGAGAGGCTGGTCCTGGCTCACCTCAAATCTGGCCTTTCACCCTTAACACATTGCCTGCCATTGGTTATATCCATCAATATAGCCAGTCTGCCACCACTCTAAGCCTATGGAGATGTTCACCTTCTTTGCAGGGCTATAACTTTTTCAATTGTATTGCTAAATTGACATTACTATGGCCCATTCAACATCGATTATCTATCGTTCAGGATGTAGGAACGTTATACTTTTTCATTCAAACATTCATACAAAAATACCTTCTAGAATATAAGTATGTTTTTATCGTTTTCTGCAGTAATTCCTAGAACGTGAGTTATAGGCATAAACGCATATATAGATTATCGAATGCCGTTTATTCCCGATACACGCTATATTAAAGAAATTCAATTGTATATGATTCTATACGTTATGCGTCATCATGCGCGGAGGAAAGGGGGAGGGGGGGGTCGTTTATAATTCCGTGATTGTCAGTAAATGCTTTATGTAGTATGGGTGATATATTGATCAGATCGGTTTGCAGTGAAATGAAGGAACAATTGGGCTGAAAATGACGTTAGCGGCCTCTTACCGTTCGTCAATGAGACTGGCGGTGAAAGATCCCAGGTATACGACGCCGATCGCCTAGGTCCATTTCCGGTTTGTATGTCGCAATAAACGCCGAAATCATATCGATTATTACGTTTATAAAGCGATCCATTATGTACATAGTGTCTGTCGGGAGCGTTGCGACAATATCTGACGACCGGATGAATTTAATCGACGCACAGCAGCCATATCCTGTTTACCAGTGTAACTCGCCCGACCATCCACCAGGCGGCAGTATTGAGCCGTCGTTGTATTGAGCCGTAGGGTCCAGCTGCAGCACCGGAGGTGTATATATGAATTATGAATGCCATGGCGAAAAAATGAAATATTGATCTCAATATCGCTATACAGCGTGGTGTGGCAGACAACCAGTGATGCCACAGATTACTTGTAAAAGTAATCTGATTACTGATTACTGATTACTCCTTTAAAAAGTAATCTAAGTTACTTTACTGATTACTTGATTATCAGAGTAACTTAGTTACTTTGAAAGTAACTAGGTTACGAAGTCGTCGTCGTTCCCCCAACAGTTTTTTTTTTAAACGCTTTATTGAAAGTGCATAAATTGTTTTTAACTTGTTTCTCTGCACATAACGTAAATTGTTAAACTAGTGCTTCAGCTTCTGTACCATCAAGTATGGTAAAGCAACAGTCTATGATGCTCACAGCATTAGAGCAGCCAGCCAGTGGTTTTACAAAACCAGTGTATCACATCTAACAAATGCAGGCTGAACTATTCAATTATATCAACTGTAACTATTAAATTGTTTTTATAAATGTCTCTCTATAAACATACAATCAGTCTCTCTTTAACATGTAAATTAACTGTAAATCTGGCAAATAAGAGCTTTTGCTCTGCCACCATCAACCCTCCTGTACCTAGTCGAAGCATCGGCTAGTGTTGTGATTCCAGATGCTTTTGTTTTGTGGTGGAATTCTCCGACGACGGAGCCCTGCTGTCACACGATTGGCGCATATGTCACATGACGTGCTGTGAAGACCCGCCCTACTCTGCCTCTGATTCGCAGACTGTGAATGGGGAATGTGATTGGACCAAAGCAGAGTCACTCACAGACAGAGGGCCCAGTCACGCCGCGGGACACATTCTTGTATTTAACCCTTTCACTGCCACACCACGTCACTCCCAATTACTGTCTTTTAAAGATTAACGCGTTAGATTACTATTTTCGGGGAAAAGTAATCAGATTACAATAACGCGTTACTTAGTAACGCGTTACTGGCATCACTGCAGACAACGCATGGCGGGCAATAACGCTGTACAGCATGAACGGCGGTGGATGTGTTAATGGACAGTCCCCAGCTTGCCTACCGTGAGAACAAAAGCACGGAGGACGCTATCTCCTCAGCGCTACACTTCACCTGCTCTCCCACCTGGATGAGAGCGACACCCATGTGAGAATGCTGTTCATCGACTTCAGCTCAGCATTCACACAACACCATCATCCCCTCCAAACTCATCTCCAAACGTGGTGACCTTGTGGAAACCAAGGGCCTTGATATCAACCCCTTTGTCTGCAACTGGATACTAGACTTCCTAACAAACAGACCTCAGTATGTTAGGTTATAGACAATCTCACCTCCTCCACCTTCACCCTGAACACCGGCGTCCCGCAAGGCTGCGTGCTGAGCCCGCTCCTCTTCCCCCTCTTCACCCACGACTGCACTCCTCCTAGACATGGTACCAACACCATCATTAAGTTAGCAGACAACACAATGGTGGTGGGCCTCATCAAAAACAACGATGAGTTGGCCCATAGCAGGGGTTCTCAAACTTTTTCATACCGTGACCCCATTTTTATTCAGGAATTTTTTTGGGGGACCCCACATCGTGTAATTTCAAAATGAAATTAAGGAATATCAAAATAAAAGCACACGTTGTTGAACTTGATCATGCATATTTATTAGAAAATGTAATTACGGCACTATGTTATCAATACACAGTTATAAAACGAGGCATATTTAGCCAAAATATGTTGCGAGAATTGTTTTATTTTTTTATTTTAAATAAATTTAAAAAAAAAATCATTTGTTTTACTTGCCAATGCGTCACCTACCCGTGACCCCAATTTGGGTCGCAACCCATAGTTTGAGAACCACTGGCCTACAGGGAGGAGGTCCAGCACCTGGCGGCGTGTTGTGCCGACAACAACCTGGCCCTCATCACCAAGAAAACCAAGGAGGTCATGGTGGACTTCAGGAGGACCAGAGCCAGCGTGCTGCACGCCCCCCGTCCACCTCAACGGGGCGGAGGTCGAGCGTGTCTCAGGCTTCAAATTCCTGGGAGTCCACGTCTCCGAGGACCTCCCTTGGAACCTCCACACCTCCACACTGATCAAGAAGGCTCACCAGCAGGGCACTGTAGTGCAACACGGGTTCGACTCCCGGACCCAGCGACCTTTGCCGCATGTCTTCCTCCCCCATATCTCCTCCCGTTCCTCCTCTCTGCCGGACTTGTCCAATAAAGCCAATAAAAATCGACCAAAAAATCGACATATCTAAAAAAAAAGTTTAAAGAAGGCTCACCATCGTCTCTTCTTCCCGAGGAGACTGAGGAAAGCCCACCTGTCCCCTCAGGTTCTGGTGAACTTCTACCAGTGCGCCATTGAAAGCATACTCACCCAACGCAACAGCTTCTTCCCCTCTCAACTGTCTTCTCTCAGAACTCTGTGCCACGTTGACAGACCCCCCCCCCCCGTATAGACTATGAACTATTTTTCCATTGCCTATACACCCTAGGCCAGGGGTCGGCAATCTGCGGCTCCGGAGCCACATGCGGCTATTTAGCCACTCAGCTGTGGCTCCATGTTACCAAAAAATGTATTATAATTTTTTTTTTTTTTTTTACTTTAATTTTTAACACCACTTATTTTGGAGATCGAGGTGATACTGTGACACTGAAATAAAAAAAAATGTAGTCAACTAAAATATACGTCACACCCCCCCCGCGCCTCTCCCTGCCGTCCGACCCCCCAGTAAGCTAACCATGGATAGATGAAAATTTGCTTCTGCTAAATCTGGTGCAAACATATTTTCATGTAACAATTGTCTATAAATAAAGGGGGAAAAAATGTATCCAAAAAAAGGAAAGGAAAATAGAGGATTTCATTCAGTGTGGACAGATTAATTTGCTTTCACGACTAACGATGCAGGCTTACCGGTATGCCTGATATATGTGGTGAGAAATGTATGAACAACAAAGAATTTACTTTTTATTTTATACATTTTCCACAAATAAGGGAAGGACTCAAATAGAGCTGCATAGTTCTGTGTTTTATTTCAAAGTAGGTCTACAGATGCCAGTCTTTTTTCAAAGTGGACTACTTTTTATCTGACAAGACGTCATTGATCAAGGTTCTGTTTAATACATAGAGAACGTCTACGGGAAAGGTTGTAGAAAAGTATGTTACACTCTCAAAAGGGAGTCAGCAATTTCACAAAAAGAACGAGAGAGACTTGGCGGCTACGTGGCGTAGTGGGCAAGGCGCTCGCCACAAATGCAGAGACGCTGGGCTCACCTGTTCGAGCCCAGCGCTCCACATTGCTTTCAGTTTAGCTGGTCGTTCATACTAATACACATTGGCCGTATTAGGGGGTGGGAAACTGATGGGTGGGGATCGGGCGTTGTGGACAGCGACTCCTACAGGTCGGTTGGTGCGCCTGCGCAGTAGAATCAGGAAGTGTCGGGGGCAGCGTGAGCCTCCCACGCGTTACTCCTCGCCACTGAGAGATCGAGCTGCGCAGGTGAAAAGATGCGACTGCTGTTACCTCAAGTACCGGAGGGGACTTGTGCTATGTATGACTTAGTCCACATTGCAGCCGGCTTGTGGACTAACGTGAGCCTGAGTGGTGCCTGTTTCAGGTCAGTTTCCTGTGTTTTTCAGGTCCCATGTTCACACTCGCTGAAGGAGCAGCGCATGGCACGCACCGCGCCTATTTATAGCCGGAGGGGGCAGAGCTGGGGGGTTGGGGGGGGGGGGGGGGGGGGCAGAGCTCGGGGGCTGGGTGGGAGGGGGGGCAGAGCTAAGGGGGGGCACTCCGGCCGCCGGGTAAATTTAGACCTTCCCCCAAGCCTGACCTCTGACCCAGGAGCCCGGCCGCCACAAGGCCCATGTTGAACTTGAATTTCAGGGGGGTTTACTGGCACCACGCATGCAACAGTGTGACACACACACACACGCGCGCGCGTGAGCGCACGTACGTGTACACACATATACGAACGAATGCACGCGTGTGCTCACATACCGGTGCGCACACACACACACACACACACACACATGCTTGATTGTGCATTCACACATGCCAATTTTCGATATTAACAAACAAACACATGAACACAGCTCATGCACTAAGACAAGGTAAGATCAGACAGGTAACACCCCCCCCCCCCCCCCCCCCCTCCTCCTCCCTTCACCCCCCCCCCCCCCCCCCCCCCCCCACCCTCTGTCACTCTCCCTCCCGGTCCAGCACGCTCTCTCTCTCTCTCTCTCTCTCTCTCTCATAGTCACTGCACAGACACAGGAAGACAACATGTGCAGGAAAGCCACAGTAACTATTATTAATTGGTTAAAACCTATAGCGGTTAAAACCTATAGCGGCTCATGTGCACACACACACACACACACACACACACACACACACACACACACACACACACACACACACACACACACACACACACACACACACACACACACACACACACACACACACACACAGACATAAACCGGCGTAGATCTTGGGAGAGCTGCTTGCAGCTGGACCTGGGATGATTAGAGTGCTCACACACTAACACAGGTTCCCACAGCCTTATCCAGTGTCTCTCCTCTCTCTCTGCCAGAGTTATGTGGTGGCTGGGGGGGGGGGTTGTGGCTTCGGGAAGGGGGGGGGGGGCTGGGGGGGGGCTGACATGCACAAGCAGAGACAGCGGCAACTGATCTTCAAGGTATGTCAGCCGACGACGCTCTCTGGAAAAGCTGTTACACTGCAGCACCACCGGGGCTGTGGACCCAACCGGCCAACTTTTTTCAACATTGTTCGAGCCACGACAACATGGGCCCCCGCTGCTGCACTCATATCCTCCTGTCAATTAAAGTTGGCTTTGGAGGGATTTCCCTGATCAGGGGGGGGGGGGGGGGGGGAGTATGTCGGAGTCACGAATGGATCAGTGACACGGAGGTTCAAAAATAAGTAACAGCGTCTCTCTAATAGGTCACCCGGGACATATCGGAGTTTTTTTTATGTGTTTACCATCCTTTTGGGATCAGCAGCGGGGGTTACGCTACGCTACGATACGGGCAGCGTGTTCAGCGTGTGCTCTGTGTGTATTGCGCGGTGATCACAACGTGACGTGTACTTGACGTGTGTCAGCGGAACTAACGTGTCGAGCGAAGTGACAAGCAAGGTGCCAGGTGATCACACTACACACACACACAATGGCTGTGTTGACAGAAGACCAAATGCCACCCTCCACGAATCCCACGTGCGTCTGCAGTCCGTCCGCACCCCCCGAGAAATGCTCATAAACAAGATTCCTGCCCTCAGATACTCAAACGTCATAATAATCTATGAGCCGACGTCTCAACTAGTAGGTACCACCGCTGGATCTGATGCCAGGTACAACTATAGTCCCATCAGTGGAGTAATTATTACGCGCTGTGTTTATTGACCTGTTCGCTGTGTATATACAAACATACCGCGTTTGAGCCAATCAGCAATACCAACTGAGTCACGTGACTAAGTTGCCCCCCTACCTGCGCTTATAGGCTGGACAAGATATGCCTCCTAAAGTGTCCAAACGGAAGTACAGGAAGTACCGGCTACAGGCTTTCCGGTTTCGACAAAACAATTATAGAAACGTGTGAAGTGCACAATATTTCCTTGTTTAAACTGCAGCGGCTTTGCCTGAAGAATTTACTACATGACCGGGACGTTCTATAGCTTGTTTGCCGACAGGATTCGGGGAAAAGTTTGGTCCGTTCGGAGGCAGCTTCCAGGGGAAGTACATACACTGGAAATTCTACCCCATACACACTTTCGGCCGTAGTGCTTTACCAGGCTTTATCTCACGGAGATACAACTGGGAACGAGGTTAACCTGCACTAAAAAATAGGACGGGGCTCTATGGAGAAACCATGACACTCTCCCGACTAAAAGTTGTTTCAAACGAAAACGGCTGGATGTCATTTTGCCAAAATCAGCATGGATGGCTGCGAGTGTGTTTTACATATCTAGCTTTGGCATGGATTGATTGTTTAGATCGCTAGCATGGCTAACAAATGCAAATATATTCAAGTCTGCCCTGTTGTTCTGACCAGGATGACGTTCCTTTTGCCCCCTTGATGCGTGCGCACACTGAGGGTGGGATCCACAAAGAATGGATTGCACGGTGCTAATTGCACCCTTACTTACAATGCGTTATGAATTGAAAATGGGGGACCCTGATGTAAATAAGACGAAAGTCTTTCTCTGGTCTGCATCCCCTTAACTCATTGACCGCCGGGGATTAGACGGTGGTAGCACTGCCACGCTTTAAAAGATAGGAGTGCGTCACCTTGTTTGTAGAGCTATAACTATATTCTATATTCTAGCTATGGATACAATATATGGCCCATTTGACATCACCTATCTATCGTTCAATATGTGAAAAAGAATACATTTTTTCATCCATACGTTCCAGTGTTATACCGTGGTGAATATAAGTATAGTTATAGCGTGGTCTGGGGTAATTCCCGAAAGGCTGAGTAATAGCCTTATACGTCAATTCTACTATAAACGTTGCCGTTTCTTGCCTGTACACGCTACTATTCCCAAATCAAATATATATCATAGGTATTATGTTTCATCATGAATGCATGAAAGGGGGGGGGGTCGTTTTTTGATGCTTTGATCGTCACCAACGGCATATGTTGTGGAGTAACGTTACACACATACGTTGTGATCGAGGTGAAGACATGGTTGGATTAACGCAGGATTGATATCATATCATATAGCCCTTACCTTGAACTGCTGCGGTCAGGCAAGCGATACCGGAGTCTCATGGCAAGCACAGAGAGACTTAGAAGGAGCTTCTATCCCCAGGCCATCAGGATGCTCAACGACAATAACACGTTACAAACCATCAAATACACTCACAGCACACACATCCACACGTACACACTCACTTTAAATAAACAACTCAATGTAGCACCCACTTTACCCACTTTAGACACTTTAACACACTTTATATTTATTGGTAAAGAGATTTGCACTACAACTCATACCTCATTGCACCTTACCCTAAGTTGTACCTCATCCCATTTCTGCATTGTACTGTATATTGTATTGTAACTCAGTTACTATTTTTTTCTTTTCTACTCTGTATTGTATATATTGTATATGTATATTGAACACTTTTGGTTACACTTGTTTACGTACTTTTGACTTTCTATTTTATACTTATCTATTTTTATCTAGCACACTCTCAGGAGCAAAACAGAAAAAAGCATTTCATATAAAAGTATTCTGTATTTTTGTATGACAACTAATAAAGAAACTTGAACTTGAACTTGAAACTTCACTAGGATGTACCCCAAAAAGAATATTCCAATTATCTCATTGCGAGTCCGAGTATTGGTGTCGATCGTGTCGCCAACATAATCCACCACACATCATGCATCGGAAGCATATAACCGCTCCATTCGCCCGACAAAGAAAAGTGAGCCCGTGACATTTGACCGTTGCACAGGCCAAGATACAAGGTTTCAAAGGGTGCTCGATACCGCCGTCTAGCTGGATGCGGCCGGTATTGCACTTTGGCGATCTCAGACTCATTCCCTATGGTAACACCAAGGTCCCTGGATGAATAATGAATAAAAATATCAAAAAAAAGGAAAAACGATCAAATAACGAGTATACTCGTTGTTGGCGGGAAATGAGTTAACAATTGTGTGTATTGAGCCGTACTGTATTGTACCCATTATGCAATCTGTTAATAACATTTTCAATCAATCAATCACCTGCTCGGAGCGAAATAGCCTCTACTGTCACAAGAACAAAGATTGTGGGCCTCATTACAGCAAAACTAAAAGGACACCACCCCAGAACAAACAACTCTAATTTGGTCAGGCAAGCCCTACCGGAGTCTCATGGCCGGTACAGAGAGACTCAAAAGGAGCTTCTATCCCCAGGCAAGCGCTACCGGAGTCTCATGGCCGGTACAGAGAGACTCAGAAGGAGCTTCTATCCCCAGGCAAGCGTTACCGGAGTCTCATGGCCGGTACAGAGAGACTCAGAAGGAGCTTCTATCCCCAGGCAAGCGTTACCGGAGTCTCATGGCCGGTACAGAGAGACTCAGAAGGAGCTTCTATCCCCAGGCCATCAGGATGCTCAATGACTCTATGAAACACTAACCCATCCATTCTACATTCATTGCACACACATCCACATGATGCACCCACTCACTTTAAACACTCACCTTCAACATTCACCTTTAGACACTTTAAACACTTTTAACACTACACCGTATCTATTTATTACAAAAAGATTTGCACTAATACATCTCTACCTCATTTAGCTTTTTTTTTTACGTTTGCATTTTGTACCTCATTGTTTGCATGTTGTACTTTAGTTTGTATATTGTATATTTTGTATAGTGTTTGGACTTCATTCTTTTAACTTTTTTACTGTATACAGTCAAATATATGTGTATACATTCTCACATTCTCAGCACATTCTCAGGGGCTCATACAGAACCAAGCATTTCACTGTATTGTACATGTACTTTATATATGTGTAAAATAAAAAACAACTTTTGAAAACCTGGAAGTTGAAACTGGCCTCTGTTTTTATTCACATACTGTAACTTGGTATCTGGTCGTTCCCAGCACCTGCCTGAACTCCAAGAGCACATCACGCTTTGGACAGTGTTTCAATAGCCAATAACTCACTCCCAATGTGGTGAGAGATGTATTATCTTACACACGTCACAGACTCAATCCACCTGTTTCCTGTTAGATATTCAAAATGATTTGTCATTATTGACGGTCATTTAATGCCGCATTTATTGCATCTATATAGGGGTCGACATTGGCTCAGGAGGTAGAGAGCTGTCGTCTGGTAATCGGAAGGTTCCCGGTTCGATTCCCGGCACTCCTCCCGGGCAGCGTGTCGAAGTGTCCTTGATGAGCAAGACACTTGACTTAACGCCTAGGCTATAACTGCTCCCGATGAGCAGCTTTGCACCTTGCATGGTTGCCTCTGCTGTCGGTGTGTGATGATGAGTGAATGCAGCATGGGTAAAAATGTGAGGAACAATTGTAAAGCGCTTTGGATAAAAGCTAAATGCTTTTTTTGTCTTGTAAACAGGAAGAGCCTTCGAGGGGAACTGGGTGTTGGGTGACCAGCGCGCCGTGATCTTTGGCCAGCGCGCATGATGAGAGCCGTTTTTGCGCAGAAGAGATGCGCTACTTTTAGTCAGGCAGGCTTTAAACAAACACGGCGTCACATTCTCCAAACACCACTGCTGCGTCTCGGAGCGCGCATCGGAGACAATGGAGCAGCAGCAGACCCAGCAGCCTGGATGCACCACGACGACGCAGGGCGCACGGAGAGGAGTGGAGAGCGGGCACGGGTCACTCTCCCTCCCCGCTGCCTGTGGGCGGCCTGCTCGCCCCGGCGGCCGGCACTGCGCGCAAACCAAACCACCCACCGGCCCCTCATCATCATCCTCCTCACTCTCCCCTCTCTCTCTCTCTCCCTCTCTACCTTTCTGCAGAAACAGCCTGGCGTTCGTTACGTCACACCGGGGCAAAAAGTGCAGGGCAAGCAAGTCAGCGTCTTAGGAGCTATTCGCAGGCATTGCTGCCAAACCCGGCTTTGAGAGCTGCTCACCGCTGAGCGCGTCCCCGGTGCCAGTTTTAACCGAACCAAGCCGTGTTGGAAAGCTGCAGCAATGTGGTAAGTAATAAGTCGACTATTCATCGATTACCCCCGTTCTCTCCGTTTGGGACTTTTTGGACACTTTTTCCTTCACATGACAGGTCTCTATTGCTGGCGCTTTTTTGCGTAAAACAGCGGGTTAGCCGGCGGGGACGGGGACGGGGAGATAATTAGGCTTTTTTCCAGTGAAAAGAAAACACCATGACATCATGAACCATCATAGATTTCTAACCCACAGAGATTTTTGCAGCGTTTTTTTGTGCATTTGATTCTCGCCTCCTCACTCAACAAACCTCAATCCAAAAGCAACCCAACCACAACCACAACCATGCCGCACGCTCGAAATAGGAACCCCAGCCCCATCCCGGAGGTAACGTGGGACACGGGGCTGAAGGAGATGAACGAGACGTGGAAGGGGGCCATCGCGTGCCTCGGCGTGGCCGTGTTCTTCGTCATGACCATCGGCATCATCTACTGGCAAGTGGTGGACCAGCCGAACAAGAACTGGATCCTCAAGGGGACCTTCAGCGGGCTGATCTGGGAGCGGAGGACCCACTCGCTGGTCATACAGACCCTGGCGGAGGACGACTCCAAGACCTACGTGGAGATAGACGTGGGGCACGTCGGGGACCCCGCCGACGTGGAGGTGCCCTTCGTGAGGAACATGTGCTGGCTGAACAAGACGGAGTTCTGCTACACCTGGGACGGCGTGGCGGAGGTGAAGATCTCGCTGGAGGTGGTGGTGGGCGCGGAGGAGGGCGAGACGGAGTGCTACAGCATGACCTGGGCGCCGGTGCACTGTCACATGGAGCTGAAGGTATGGTTTCTCTTCTCCATGCACCTCCAGACCACACACACACACACACACACACACACACACACGCTGCTCGCTGGCCGCAGGACGAGAGAGTTGCACTGTTTGTTAGTATATTTCCATGTAGTAGAAATGCTGCGTAAAATAGGTCTGCGACTAATTTTGGGGAAATGCTGAGACGTCATGCAACTTTTTTTTTTTACATTTACGCATGGATTTATTTACGCACGGTGCCTCCTACTTCAACGTTGTGCTTCTATGTATAGGGACATATATATATATATATATAATCTAAATTATTTTTGTTTAATGTTTAGCTTGTCATTAAGGGTGTCTATGTGTTTTAATGAATGTGTTGGTTTGGTTTGGTTGGATCGGATGGATGTGGCACGTTCGTTCCCCATTAATGCGTCATTGATATCTTATTCATAGCGTATTATTTAATTGTATTTCATTATTGTATACCTAACCTGCTGAAATGTTCTACCGTTGCACTGTTTTCGATTGACTTATTAAAATTATTGTATTAATTTGGAGTTCAATTTGGACGATTTTTACCATTTTGGTGTGCGCCCCTTGCGCGCGGCTGAGTCGCTTAATTAGTCTATAATCTTTAATCTCGAACGTGCTTCTTGAATGTGCTTTCTACACACGCACACAGACACAGTACTTACTGTACTTTTCTGCAGCTTAATTATCAAAGGCTTTTAAGTAGCTATTCGGATGTTTTGAAAGGTTAATCTGTCCCCATCGGAACATTCCCCGGCATAGCTCCCAGGCGTCATGTGACGCGGCGGGTCACAGAAAATCCTTTTCACCGTCAGGTGGCCCCGAGGTTCCGTTCGGCACCTGCTCCTGGCTGGGCCTGCTGTTAGACAGAGGTGCTGCTGTCGCGATACTACATTAACCCGTGCACTGCCACACAGTACACTACAGAAGGTTAACCCTTTACTATCAGTAATCAGTATCAATACACACGGCGACCGTCGGTTGTGTGGCAGTGAAAGGGTTAACCTGCTGTCGTGCGGCAGTGAAAGGGTTAACCGTCTGTGTTTTGTGGCAGTGAAAGGGTTAACCTTCTGTGTTTTGTCGCAGTGAAAGGGTTAACCTTCTGTGTTTTGTCACAGTGAAAGGGTTAACCTTCTGTGTTTTGTCACAGTGAAAGGGTTAACCTGCTGTCGTGTGGCAGTGAAAGGGTTAACCTTCTGTGTATTGTCGCAGTGAAAGGGTTAACCTTCTGTGTTTTGTCACAGTGAAAGGGTTAACCTTCTGTGTTTTGTCGCAGTGAAAGGGTTAACCTTCTGTGTTTTGGCACAGTGAAAGGGTTAACCTTCTGTGTTTTGTCGCAGTGAAAGGGTTAACCTTCTGTGTTTTGTCGCAGTGAAAGGGTTAACCTTCTGTGTTTTGTCACAGTGAAAGGGTTAACCTTCTGTGTTTTGTCACAGTGAAAGGGTTAACCTTCTGTGTTTTGTCACAGTGAAAGGGTTAACCTGCTGTCGTGCGGCAGTGAAAGGGTTAACCTTCTGTGTGTATTGTCGCAGTGAAAGGGCTAACCGTTTGGTAGTGCGGCAGTGAAAGGGTTAAACAGATCACAGGCCAGACACTTCCCCTGGGCCTACTGTGGGGTCGAGACGAGAGTGTCCCTCACACATAAATACCCATTGGGGGGAAAGTTGCACTTGAAAGTTTGGAGTCATGTTACATTTGAGACTTGTGCAATGCTTTCTAAGAATATAATGTAATATTTACCATATTTCATACTGTGTAGTTAAATTGTTCATTCAATTCAATACAAAAATCTAATCAAAAACACGAATTAACATAATTGGATAACAGAATACATGGAAAAACTAATTAAGACCAACATCTCAACACAGGCCTATCAGCGACAGTGGCTCAGGAGGTAGAGCAGTCGTCTGGCAATCCGGAGGTTCCCGGTTCGATTCCCGCTCCTCCCGGGCAGCTTGTCGAAGTGTCCTTGAGCAAGACACTTAACCCCTAATTGCTCCCGATGAGCAGGTTGGCACCTTGCATGGTTTGCCTCCGCCGTCGGTGTGTGAGTGAATGGGTAAAATGTGAGTAACAAATTGTAAAGCGCTTTGGATAAAAGCACTATATGAAAAAGCAGCCATTTATATAAAAAAATCAGCTATTTACCATTTGTTAAATAACTGTTATATTCTTGTCATTGTTGATATTATACGCTTAAGTAGATGATTGATATCAGTATACAGTGTAGGCCTACAGTAAACTTGTGGATTACTCTGATAATAATAATATATTCAATTTGTACGGGTGCTTTATATTTGTGGAACAAATCTCACTTTGTAAGTGAATAACATGGTTTTGAATTTGATTCTCTTCCTCACCATGTTGAGAGACGCCAATGGAGAGAGACAAGGACTGGGGAGATGTGGTCCCTCATTCTGGTGCCTGAGGGCTGGGCGATATGGCCAAAAATGATATCGCGATAACGATATCGATGACAATATCATATCACTCGATATTCGATATTATCGATATTGTTATAAGTATTATTATTATATATATATATATATTTTTTTTTAAACAACAGATGTATGTTTATTTTGCAGCAATTCTTTGTTGTTGCCGCCATCCTTAGTGTGACAGCCCCTCACACTCCAGTTCTCAGGCTGCAGCTGGAAAGTGAAAGTAAACCGGCTTCTCTGCTGGCTGTGGCTCCAGAGGAGTTGAACAGTTCTGGCTCTGCTAGTTTCTTTTCTATCTTTTGGAGCTTTTTTGGTGGACAAACCACCGCACATGTGCACCGTGACTTGTGACTGGAGACTAGCTCTGCTAGCACACATAGCCTACTGTGTACAGACGGTTTCAAACTGTATTTTACATTAGAAAGCAAACAAAATAAAAGAGAAAAATAAATCTCAATTTGGTCAGTTATTGTCATTTGGAAAAGCAAAGCCATTACTTTAAGTTGCAGGCAAGAAAGACAAGTCTGTCTGTCTCTGGTTTTAAAACTGCCCTGTTGCAGGTCAAAAAAACAAAACTAAAAAGCTATATTATTTTTTTCCGATTTCTTTTTTATATCGATTATTAAAATATATCACGATAATTATCGTTATCGTTATATCGCCCAGCCCGAGACCAGCCTGGCAGCAGCATTTTGAATGCACTGAGAGTAGAGGGAATTGCAGTAGTCCAGTCGTGAGAAAATGAGCATGATGATTGATTGATTGATTGATTGAAAACTTTATTAACAGATTGCAGAATGGGTACAATACAGTACGGCTCAATACAAACAATTGTTAATAAGGGGATGCAGACCAGAGAAAGACTTTCGTCTTGTTTACATCAGGGTCCCCCATTTTCAATTCAGCAAGACATTTATGACATACACAACATACAAATATACAGTAGGCTACTGTTTAAGAGAAAGAGATCATAAAAAAATATATATACATTTGAAGGGGAAGAAACTGTACATTGGAGGGGGTTGGGTGGGTGGGTGGGGGGGTGTTTGGATATTTACCGGGGCCAGTTTCTAATAGCAGCCACCCGTAGGTGCTCTTTGAGAGCGGTTTTGAAGGAGGGTACGGATTCACATTATTTTACAGCTGTGGGTAGGGCGTTCCGCATTGTTGTGGCATAATTGCAAAACGTGTTTTGTCCCTTGTTTGATGACTTTATGAAGGTCGCTGGGGGAGAGGACGGACTTGATTTTTGAAATGATGCGCAGTTGGAAGAAACAGCACTGTACCACTGAT
Source organism: Notolepis coatsorum (assembly GCF_963971535.1). Lineage (NCBI taxonomy): Eukaryota > Metazoa > Chordata > Actinopteri > Aulopiformes > Paralepididae > Notolepis > Notolepis coatsorum. The sequence continues at coordinate 10,515,662 of NC_140182.1, forward strand.
CTTACTTGCTGGTTGAAATTGAGATCTGAGTCAAATAAGACCCCAGCCAGGGTTTCTCACATTGGGTTTCACCAAGGAGGAGGCTTCCCATGTTTCTGCAGCTCTGAGTGACTGAGGTGGGGGTGCCAAACAGAATTATCTCCCCCTTGCTCCAGTGGCGAATCCTTATGGAAGCCAACGGAAGCCATGCCTCCCTAATATTAAAATATGAATTAATATCAAATATGAAATATGAAAAAAAAAATTTTTTTTTTTTTTTTTTTTATATAGTTTACATTCTTCTTCATCTGTGCATCTGTGTTATAATTTTTTATTTTTTTTAAATGTCGCCCTCTTCTCCTTCTCACTCCCTCTAACACACTGTCAGCCTCACTATGCTCACTGCAGCAGGAGAGGAGGCAGATGGTAGGTCTCTTTCTCCAGGCTTCCAGCATTATAGAGTCCAAATCCGATCCTAGCCAATCAGATTCGAGCTGACTGCCACAGCTGACTGCCAGAGGAAAACACTCAGCATATTTTCCCCTCTGCAACCCGTAACTGTTCCCACGGGCCGAATATTGCCCCGATCCTCGCGAGATTAAATCCACGGGGACCTCTCGGCGTGCCGAAGCTTTTCCTAAATCACTTCCATCATCGAAAACGAGGGGAAAAGGTCGGCTCGCGACCCTGAAAATGTCGCGTGATTTTAAAAACGCTGTATTAAGTGAGCCTATTATGGGATCCACGCGAGCTTTCTATCGTGGAAACATCTGGGCGTCCCGCAACTTTTACTCAATCACATGTAGCCCCTAAAATGCGTAGAAAAGGAAAACAGAAAGCGTGGAATAAACTCGCCGAAACGGAAAAGTGTCCCACGGGCGCGCCGTGATTCCGATCCGCGTGAAAATATTCACGGCCATAGATGAGACCGTGGGACACCTTTTTGCAACCGAATATGTGTCTCGAATTTGCTCCCACGCGGCGCGCAAAATCGTGCAAGGAAAAATCGGACCAAAAATTAACCAATGCTCCAGCAGTATTAATGACCCTGATGTAAACAAGACAAACGTCTTTCTCTGGTCTGCATCCCCTTATACAATTGTGTGTATTGAGCCGTACTGTATTGTACCCATTCTGCAATCTGTTAAATAAATAAAAAGAAAGTTTGACTGGCCGCCGAGCCATACTGTAGTGTACATGGTGACTGCTTGACTTAAAAAAAAAAAAAAAAAAAAAAAAAAAAATATTAATAAAAATATTTAATAATTTTTTTTTTAATAAATTTTTTTTGGCTTCCCCTGTTATTTTACCCACGCGACGCCACTGCCTTGCTCTCATTTAACTGCAGGTGGTTTTGTGACATCCACTCCTTTATGTTGCCTATAGGCAGGTCTTCAGGCGGTCTAGGAGTCAGCTGTTGTGAGTGGGAGGTATATCTGGGTATCATTTACATTTACATTTAGTCATTTAGCTGACGCTTTTATCCAAAGCGACTTATAAGTTCTGTACGACAAGTCATCAGGAAGGGCACACCTCTATCAGCTGAGTAACAATGTTCATCAAAGTGTTGCGTGTTACAGTGTAGGTTAGTTTATTAGGACAAGTGCATGACAGTAAGGTTAGTTAGGGTTAGAGTTCTTTTTTTCTTTCTTTTTTTCTTTTTATTATTTCAGATAATGGTTGAAGAAGTGCGTCTTTAGTCGACGGCGGAATATTGGACGGGTTTCGGCTGTCCTAACTGGGGTGGGTAGTTCATTCCACTATTGTGGGGCAAGGACTGAGAATAGGCGACTTCTCTTTGATGACCGACGTAGCAGTGGAAGGAGATGTTGTGCCGAGTGATGATTTGACTGAGGGGGGGAGCATGTAAAGATTGAAGAGGATGGGTGCCAGGATTGAACCCTGTGGGACCCCGCAGGTGAGGTTGGCTTGCTGGGAGGAGAAGTTGGCTAGACTCACCGAGTAGGTTCTATTGTTTAGGTAGGATCTGAACCAGGAGAGGGCGGTGTTGGTGATGCCACTGTTGGAGGCGGTCAGTGAGGACGGAGTAAGGCTGTCCCCGAAGCCTGTTTTTGGGATTCGAACTTCGTCAGGGTTTTTTAAATAAAAAAAAAACCTGGTCTAGAAGAACCTAGTCTAGAAGAACCTGGTCTAGAGGTACCTGGTCTAGAGCAGGGGTTCTCAAACGTTTTCATACCGTGACCCCATTTTATTTAGGATATTTTTTGGCGACCCCACACTTAATGTATGGCGTAATTTCAACGTGGAATTAAGTCATATCAAAATAAAAGCACACGTCGTTGAACTTGATCATGCATATTTAGTAGAAAATGTAATTACAGCACTATGTTATCAATACACATTTATAAAACGAGGCATATCTAGCCAAAATATGTTGCCAGAACATTAAATTAAATCTTTTTTATTATTTATTTTTACTTTCCAATGCGCGACCCCAATTTGGGTTGCGACCCGTAGTTTGAGAACCACTGGTCTAGAGGAACCTGGTTTAGGGGAACCTGGGCCCCAGCCTGTTTAAGTGCCCCCACTCTTCCAACCCCCAACCACCAAGGACAGACATGATTCAAAAGGTCAAAGTAGCAGTTTATTAGTTTCTTTTTGAGAGATTCAGAGCAGAGCAGAGCCCAACCAAAAACAAACAGCCTAAAAATCCCTAACTTTCCTAACAAGACAAAATGGAAAATAGAAATACAAAATCGAACCTAACTTCTAAATAGAACCTAACTTCTAAATAGAAAACACGAGAAAATAGTTTCACAAACAAAAATATGTCTTCTCCTCACAATCTGAAGTACTACTACACAAGTTAGATAGAGTTACAGGAAGGTTATTTACATACAGTACGTTTAAAGAGACAAATACATCATCTTTACTGTCGCTGTCGCCATTCAGGTCACGGCACAGCCCACCAGCACCACGCAATATATGCCAAATCAGCACCACGAGATCTCATAAATCATAAGGGTCATAGCTCTCGCTCTCTCTCTCTCTCTCTCTCTCTCTCTCTCTCTCTCTCTCTCTCTCTCTCTCTCTCTCTCTCTCTCTCTCTCTCTCTCTCTCTCTCTCTCTCTCTCTCTCTCTCTCTCTCTCTCTCTCTCTCTCTCTCTCTCTCTCTCTCTCTCTCTGTCTCTCTCTCTCTCTCTGTATGTCTCTCCCTCTCCCCCTCTCTTTTACTCTATGAAGCACATTTTCAGGGGCTCATACAGAACCTTTCACTGTAATGTACATGTACTTTATACGTGACAAATAGAACAAAACTTTAAACCTCGTATGTCTCTCTCTCCCTCTCTCTCTATGTATGTCTCTCTCTATGTATGTATCTCTCTGTATGTGTCTCTCTCCCTCTCCCCCCCTCTCTCTCTCTCTCTCTCTCTCTCTCTCTCTCTCTCTCTCTCTCTCTCTCTCTCTCTCTCTCTCTCTCTCTCTCTCTCTTTCAATTCAATTAGATTAAATTCAAATGGGCTTTATTGACATGGGAAACATACGTTTACATTGCCAAAGCCAAACAAAACAAAACAATCAAACCGAGAAATCAAAAGAAATCAGTACATTACAGAAGCAGAATTTCTTGTATGATTGACAGTCTTTATGGTGGTTGTATTCCGTTGGATGTCCTTTTCTTGTCACAGCAGCTCACAAATCTTGCTGCTGTGTTTGCACATTGTTGTATTTCACCCAGTAGGTATCAAGTTGCAAGATTCTTTATTATTTGTCATACAGAAATACAGAATACTTTGCATGAAATGTTTCTTTCTGTTTTGCTCCTGATAGTGTGCTAGATAACAGGATAGTATAAATAAGTATAAAATAGAAAGTCAAGAAGTCAAGTAAAAACAAGTGTAAACAACTAAATTGTTCAGTATACCTCTATATACAGTATGTACATCTGGTACAAAAATGGTGAGGTATAGCTTAGCTTGTGGTGCCACCTTGTGTTGGTGAGGTGCAATAAGGAATAAGGAATGAGAAATGTGCAATTCCCTTACCAATAATATAATAAATATAAAGTGTAAAGTGTAAAAGTGTAAAGTGTGGTAAAGTGGGTGCTACAGTGTGTTGTTTATTTAAAGTGAGTGTGTGTGTGTGCTGTGGGTGTGTTGATGGCCTGTTATTGTTCATTGTTCAATCATTGTTCATTGAGCATCCTGATGGCCTGGGGATAGAAGCTCCTTCTGAGTCTCTCTGTGCTTGCCATGAGACTCCGGTATTGCTTGCCTGAATGCAGCAGTTCAAAGAGGCAGTTGTTTGGGTGGCTGGAGTCTTTGATTATTCTCTTAGCCTTGCCCATGCACCGCTTGTTGTAGATGTCTTGGAGAGTGGGAAGCCTACCTCCAATTGTGCGTTCGGCTGAACGGGCCACTCTCTGTAGTCTGCTACGGTCTTGTGCAGTGCTATTACAAAACCAGGAGGTGGTATTGCCAGTCAGGATGCTCTCTATTGTGCATGAGTAGAAGTTCTTGAGGATCTTCTGACTCACGTTGAACTTCCTTAAGCGCCTAAGGAAGTAGAGGCGTTGTCGTGCCTTCTTCACAACACTGTCAATGTGTGTGGTCCATGTCAAGTCCTCAGATATGTGGACTCCGAGGTACTTAAAACTGTTCACTCTCTCAACCGGTGCCCCGTCGATGCTGAGTGGGCTGTAGTCCCTGACCCCCGACCTCCTAAAGTCCACAATCATCTCCTTTGTTTTGCTGACGTTCAGGGAGAGGCTGTACTCTTGGCACCATCCCGCTAGAACCTTTACCTCTTCCAGGAAGGCCCTCTCGTCGTTTGCAGAGATCAGGCCCACCACTACTGTGTCGTCAGCAAATTTGATGATTGTGTTGTTGTTCCGCTGTGTCACCCAGTCATGTGTGTACAGGGAGTAGAGGAGGGGACTCAGAACACAGCCCTGGGGGGCCCCTATGTTGAGAGTGATGGATGAGGAGGTGCAGTTGCCTGCTCTCACCACCTGGGGTCTGCCTGTCAGGAAGTCCAAGACCCACTGGCAGAGGTCATAGTTCAAGCCCAGGTCCCTGAGCTTGGCTATGAGTTTGGAGGGGACTATGGTGTTGAATGCTGAGCTGTAGTCGATGAATAGCATTCTCACATAGTTCCCCTGCCTCTTGTCCAGGTGTGATGCTGCTGTGTACAGCACATGGGCTATGGCGTCCTCCGTGGACCTGTTGGGGCGGTATGCAAATTGCAGGGGGTCCAGGTTGATGGGGAGGGAGGAACAGATGTAGCCCTTCACTAGCTTCTCAAAGCACTTCATGGCTATGGAGGTGAGAGCTAAAGGGCGGTAGTCATTGAGGCAAGCAGGCTTGGATTTTTTGGGTACAGGGATAATGGTGGACTTCTTCAGACAGGTGGGGATGACAGCCTGTTCTAAGGACAGGTTAAATATGTCAGTGAATACCGGGGCCAGTTGGTCGGCACAGACTTTTAGGACGTGGCCGGGGATACCGTCCGGTCATGCTGCCTTCCTGATATTCACTTTCTTAAAGGTCCTCCTCACCTCATGTTCTGTTACCCTGAACACTGAGTCTCCATCTGCAGTGTCCCCCCCTCCATTGCAATGGTTTGTAGGCTGGTGTTGTTATTCACAGCCTCAAACCTCGCATAGAAGGTATTGAGATCATTTGCCAGATGGATGTCACTGTTCAGCTTGAGGGAGGTGCCTTTGTAATCTGTCATCGTTCTGAGGCCCTGCCACATACCTCTAGAGTCAGCCTGTTCATACTGAAGTTCAATTGTATCCCTGTAGCGCCGTTTTGCCTCAATTACTGACCTCCTTACGTTGTATCTCGCCACCTTGTGGTCATTCATGTTGCCTGCCACAAGCCCGGCGTTGTAGGCTGAGGTGCGCGCCTTCAGAGCTTCGCGGATGGATTTGTCTACCCAGGGCTTTTGGTTTGGGTAAACTCTAATTGTGGTAGTGGGGATTGTTTCTTTTACCAAAGTACAAACAAAGTCCAGCACTGTCTCCGTGTAGTCATTAATATTATCTGTGTTGTCACGGAACACACTCCAGTCTGTACATTCAAGTGCAGCTTGGAGCGTCTCCCCTGATTCTACAGACCATCGCTGCACATCTCGCAATACTACCGGGGCACGCTTGAGACTTTGTTTATACTGCGGTAAAAGAAAGATGGCCTCGTGATCTGACTTGCTGAAACCACTAGCAGCTTGAGACTTATATCCACTCTTAAATTGCGAGTAGCAGTGGTCTAAAATATTCCCGCCTCTGGTAGTACAAGTCACATGCTGGTAGAAATTTGGCAACACTTTCCTCAGATTGGCGCTATTGAAATCACCCACAACCACAATAGCAGCGTCAACGTTAGCTGTTTGGAGTTTATTTACCTCGTCGTGAAGCAAGGACAGCGCGACTCCAGTGTTTTGCGTTGTGTTGAATATACACTCCGATCAGAATGACCAACGTTAACTCTCTCGGGAGAAAGAAAGGCTGACACTTGATTGATATATACTCCAGGTTTGGGGAGCAGTGGTTTGAAAGCTCCTTCACGTTGCCTGGTTCACACCAGTTGTTGTTCAACATGAAGGCTATTCCACCTCCCCGTTTTGTACCGGAATCTTCCTCCGTGCGGTCCTTTCGGTGGATGAAGAAGTGGTCGGCCGGTTGGATGGCGTGGTCTGAAACGTCCGGCGTCAGCCACGTCTCGTGTACCGGAATCTTCCTCCGTGCGGTCCTTTCGGTGGATGAAGAAGTGGTCGGCCGGTTGGATGGCGTGGTCTGAAACGTCCGGCGTCAGCCACGTCTCGTTGAAGCAGAGAACATTACAGTCTCTAACTTCTCTTTGGAATTGAATCCGTGCTCTGATGTCGTCCAGTTTATTTTCTATTGATTGCACATTGGCCAACAATATGCTGGGCAATGGCGTTCTGTGTCGCCTGGATCGCAGTCTGTTTCGAACGCCGGCTCTTCTTCCTCGCCGCCTGCGTCCTTTGTTGTTGCCTGGGCCGCCGCCTATGATCTCAGCAGGCCATTGTTGTTGTTCGGCGAGCTGATCCAGAGAGCAATCCAGATGGTACGTTTTTCTTAATCCAATGTCGATGAGTGACTGCCGGTCATACACATTAAATGCACCAACAGCTGGTACAAACAAAACTCTTAAAACTATAAATATTAACAAAAGTAAGCACAGTCTCGTCGGAGCAAACAGATAGGCAGCCGGACGTAGCAGCGCCATTTTGTATGGGAGTTTAGAGTTATTTTCCATGTTTTCAAAGTCTCTTTGGGTGTTTGCAATTTCTGGGAAGTATATGTCTCTGATGTCTTGGTATAGTGGGAAGGTTGTTAAGAAGTGTAGCTCGGTTTTCACCTCTTCTTGTGTGCAGTGGGTGCATAGTCTGTCTTCTCTTGGGAGCCAGGTCTGCCTATGGCAGCCTTTCTCGATGGCTCAGCTGTGCTCGCTGAGTCTGTACCTAGTCAAGGATCTTCTTAGTTTTGGGTCAGTCACAGTGCTCAGGTATTCTGCCACTGTGTACTCTCTGTTTAGGGCCAAATAGCATTTCAATTTGCTCTGGTTTTGGGTTGATTCTTTCTAATGTGTCAGATCGTTTTATTTTTGTTTTCTTATAATTTGGTGAGTGGGCATTTCTCAAGGGTCTCTTTGTAGGTGAAGGCTTTGTTATGGAGTGTATCTGCGTCACTTTCTTTTAGGTGATTCTAGAATTTAAATGCTCTTTTTTGGATTTTGATAGTTCTGCTCTGCATGCATTATTTGGTGTTTTCCGTTGGGTGCGGAGAATGGATTTGCAAAATTCTGCATGCAAATTCTCAATTGGGTGTTTGTCCTATTTTGTGAAATCTTGGTTTGCAAGTGGGCCCCAGACCTCGCAACCATACAGGGAAATGGGTTCTATGACGGAGTCTAATATCTGTCATGTCATACAAGGAACTGTCATGGATGAGAGTCAATGAGAGACTAGTGTGTAGTCTTATTTTGTTTATGAGAAATATTTATACTTTATACATAAACCTGTGTGGCTCTTTTCGCAGCTGGTGCTTACTAGTAATGGTCATGGCTATGGCACTAGACAAGCCTTGAGGGGTCGGTTCGCCCTGCCGAGACCCAGAACTGAAGCCTTAAAGAAAACTGTAATGTACAGGGCAATGTCCTACTGGAATAGACTGCCACAGTATTTGGTTTCAATTGCCAGTAAGGTGGGATTCAAGAGGAGACTAAGAGGGGCTGTAATGCAGAAAGAGATTGGTTTTGGTTGGGTCTAATCAGTGTCTAATGAGTGGGGATCTTGTGTTGGGTTATGTGTTGATTTGGAATGTCTTTGTCTAGTGGTTATGAGGAGTATTAGTGTATGGAATGTCGTGCTGTTTTTGAGCACGTTTCACTTTTCTCTGAGATGTCTCCGTTTGTTGTTTTATTGATATTTGTTGTTTTATTGATATTTGATTTGTTCTATATGTTTGTATATTTGTTAATGTTCTATATTTGTTTGTATGTCTGATTTTGATTTGTTTAATGTTCTATATTTGTTTGTATATTTTAGTTTTTTATGTTGTTTTATTGATTATTCGGTAGCACTTTATAATAACACCCTGTTATAATACATTTATAAGGTATTTGTAGATAATGAACTAATCATGAACAAACCATTTATATACATTCATAATTGTTATTATTTTTATTATATTATTATTATAATATTATTGTTTGTTTTTTATATGTTTGTATTCGAGGTGGGCATAGATTAATTTCTTTAATCTAGATTAATCTATCTGCAATCCTGGATTTAATCTAGATTAATCTAGATTAAAATGGCCCAAAAAAAAAATCTGCCGAAGGCATTCAAAATATGTGTGTTCTACCCAAATAATGACCAGAAGTAAGTCCTTACTTTTTTTTCCCTCCTTATGTTTCTCAGGCCAGGTGGCCCATTACACCATGAGCCCATCTCCCGTTTCCAAAATGCATTACAGACTGTTTGAAAAAGCTGTTTTGCTATGATAATTGGTAATGAAATATCAAAATAATGTTCAATAAGATGTACTTGTGTTTAATAAGTTGTTTTATTCAGAAGTTAACACAAATAAATAATATTACCAGTACAGTACAGTATCTAGCACACTCACAGGAGCAAAACAGAAAGAAGCATTTCAAACTTGAACTATGTGACATGGCTTGACTCAATCAGTCCAATCTCTATTTCTCCTTCTTCCACCAGTCACTCAGGCAGACCAGCTTGTTTTATGTAGCGGTGTCTACTTATAGTGCCTATAATATTTTTCCCGTTGGGTGCCAGACAGGGCCAAACCCTGCCAATGCAAATCAACTGCTCCAGTGGAGTTGCTCAGTGGCCATTGGTGTCAACTGTGGTTGTACTGGGCAGCTCCCAGGTGTGAATGGAACTGTGTGAATGTGAAGCAGGGCGTTCCTGAAAAAGAGCATCCGTGCTCAGCGAACCTACCCTGGGTAAATAAAGGTAAAAAAAAAAAATTGACATCATAATTTCTTTAGATTAACTGCGTCAATTATATTATCGCGCGATACTAGTATCGCGTTAACGCAGCACGTTAACGCCGTTAACGGCCCAGCTCTAGTTTGTATCCAGACCCCAGGAAGAATAGTCGCTGCCTCTAATGGGGATCTGAAATAAAGAAATCTCTCTCTCTCTCTCTCTCTCTCTCTCTCTCTCTCTCTCTCTCTCTCTCTCTCTCTCTCTCTCTCTCTCTCCCTCTCTCTCTCTCTCTCTCACTCACTAGGACTGCTTCTCCATGGCCAACACATCGTGGTACGGCGGTGCCAGTGTGCGGGGTCAGAGGGGTCAGAGCTGGCCAATCAACGACCAGAACGCCAGCATGCAGCCGTTCACCGTCAGCGACTTGAGGGACAACCCCTCCGGCTTTGGCTCCGCCCTCGAGCGCTACTTCCTGGGCTCATCAGGTGAGTGAGGCGCTCGGTCCACGCGGCCAGCGAACCCTACAACCCTACAAACAACCTAAGCGAAGTACAACCTAGGGACATTATAACGTACATATAATGACAAAGGTATGTCTAATAAGTTGCTCCAGAATTTCTGAATTAATACTATTAGTTACTCACGTTTGGTGCAATATCAAACCATTTTGACCACTAACCTTTGACATTCAAGATTTTGTCAAGAATGGTCTATATACCGTAGGTCTCTAGTTTCCAGTAGTTTCATGTGGCTGTGATAATCATAGTGGTCACAATATAGGTCATTTGAACAATTTAGAAAAAGATGGTATCACCACCATTTGGAGACTCATTGAAGAAGAATATAATTATATAACTGACTTTTTGAAGAAGTCTTTTATTTATCCTGCAGTGACACACACACACATGCGATGGGCGACACACACAGGAACACACATGCAATTTTTGGGTCGCCGATGAAATTGAGTCTCTGCGCTCAATATCTCGGCCATTTGTGTCGATGTGACGTCCGGGGGGGGGGGGGGGCATTATCGCCTACGGTGACAGGCGCCAAATTGAGCCGCCATCTTGTACCGAAAGATAATGTCGCCCGCGTGGAAGGCACGTTTGAAACGTGAACCGTTTGAACTGATAAAGGGTCAGCACTCTAATGGTGCAAGGTTAGTACTGTCAGCGGGGACACCTGATCCCACGTCAGCTGGTTATGCCACACAGAGTGAGTGAGTCTCGGGGGCACGAGGGAAGCCCTATGGATGTCGTCGCGTTTTGCTTGTGACTCCCTCGTGTCGTGTGCCCCGCGTCTGTGTCTGTGTTTGAGAGGAGAGATCGGCGGCCAAACACCCTCTGGGAAGGAAGCACCGCTCCTCGTCCAAACCGGCACCATGATGATGGCATCATGTCGGGGCAGCTGGGCCAGCCTGCGAATAATAATCACATGTGTAACCCGAGCCGCTCCGCCGTCTCTCCGCCGCTATTAATCGAGGGATTAGGTCTACAAAGGGAGCAGGGCGTCTCTCTATACAGCATCTTTAATGACCTCTTAGGGATCCGGGGGTAATTGCCTTTTGTTTTCTATTAAAAGAGGAGGTCGTCGGTGGGAGGAAGGAGGAGGGGGGCGGAGCCGACGCTGCTAATGACTCTCCATCACAGGTTATTTTGGGGGTGTTGGATTTTTAACCCGGGGGGCGGGAAGGGGGGGGGGGGGGGGATGCCGCTCTGAAGGCCCCACTGCTGGCGGATGTAAATGGTTAATGTGACTGAGGAGGAACACGTGTGTGTGTGTGTGTGCGTGTGTGTGTGTGTGTGTGTGTGTGTAGTGTGTGTGCGTGTGTGCGTTGTGTGTGTGTGCGTGCGTGTGTGTGCGTGTGTGTGTGCGTGTGTGCATGTGTGTGTGTGTTGTAGTGTGCATGTGTATGTTTCAAGTTTCAAGTTTTAAAGTTTCTTTATTTAGTTGTCATACAAAAATACAGAATACTTTTATATGAAATGCTTTTTCTGTTCTACTTCTGAGAGTGTGCTAGATGTGCTAATGTGTGTGTGCACGCACGCCTGTGTGTGTGTGTACATGTGTGTGTGGGGGTCATGCACATGGTGTGTGCGTGTGACATGTCTGTGTGTGCGCGTCTGTGTGTGTGTGTACATGTGTGTGTCTGTGTGTACATGTTAGAGATTCGATTCAAATGTATTGTCATCGCGCAGCACAAGTACAGTACAACCAAAAAAGGTTTGGCATCCAACCAATACATATTTTGATTTGATTTGATTTGAAATCTTTATTTAATACATCATCCATTAAGCCTCTCTGAGTACAATGATGATCTTGGTGCCACTCGTCCAGTTATTCTTAACCTTTTAGATTAGATTATATTAGATTATATTATATTATATTAGATTTTGATTTGATTTGATTTGATTTGATTTGATTTGATTCAAATGTATTGTCATCATGCAACACAAGTACAGTACAACGAAAATAAGTTTGGCATCCAACCAGAGTGCAATGTAACAGTAAGTGCAACAGTAATATACAATGTGCAGGTAATTAAACTGGGTATAAATAAATGAGTACTACTAAGTAATAGTGCTAATCCGATGTATGTACAGAGTTGTAGTATTAATATGTACAGTGATACAGGTATAAAGACACTATGGTAGTAAGTCATATGGTAGTATAATATGTACAGTGATACAGGTATAAAGACACTATGGTAGTAAGTCATACTGGTAGTATTAATATGTACAGTGATACAGGTATAAAGACACTATGGTAGTAAATCATAATGGTAGTATTAATATGTACAGTGATACAGGTATAAAGACACTATGGTAGTAAGTCATACTGGTAGTATTAATATGTACAGTGATACAGGTATAAAGTGGTAGTAAGTCATACTGGTAGTATTAATATGTACAGTGATACAGGTATAGAGACACTATGGTAGTAAGTCATAATGGTAGTATTAATATGTACAGTGATACAGGTATAAAGACACTATGGTAGTAAGTCATAATGGTAGTATTAATATGTACAGTGATACAGGTATAGAGACAGTATGGTAGTAAGTCATAATGGTAGTATTAATATGCACAGTGATACAGGTATAAAGACACTATGGTAGTAAGTCATACTGGTAGTATTAATATGTACAGTGATACAGGTATAAAGACACTATGGTAGTAAGTCATACTGGTAGTATTAATATGTACAGTGATACAGGTATAAAGACAGTATGGTAGTAAGTCATACTGGTAGTATTAATATGTACAGTGATACAGGTATAAAGACACTATGGTAGTAAGTCATAATGGTAGTATTAATATAGACTATGGTGACTGGTGTCACTCTGGCTAATCTGTGTCTAGGTTTAGTCTGGATGGTGTTTATGCATTTTGAGTGAACGGCCTCCTGAGGAAGTGTATATGTGTTTGCTCGTCAATGTGTTAAGGAATGCTGTGTGTGTGTGTGTGTGTGTGTGTGTGTGTGTGTGTGTTTTCTGTGTGTGTGTGTGTGTGTGTGTGTGGTGTGTTTGTGTGTGTGTGTCTGTTGTGTGTGTGTGTGTGTGTGTGTGTGTGTGTGTGTGTGTGTGTGTGTGTGTGTGTGCGTGCGTGCGTGCGTGTGTGCGTGCGTGCGTGCGTGCGCGTGCGTGTGTGTGTGCGTGTGTGTGTGTGTGTGTGTATTGTGGTTGTGTGTGTGTGTGCGTGTGTGTGTGTGTGTGTGTGTGTGTGTGTGTGTGTGTGTGTGTGTGTGCACGTGCTAAGCTGCGTCCTAGACAGCTGAAAACAGTCTAGATCAGCTGCGGCATCAACTAAAGGCCGTAATTATCATGTGATACAAACGATTGCCTATTATGATTCCCTAGTGGTGCAGCCCCACTGCCCATTGTACCCTCTGCCCCCCCACGGCTACACACACACACATGACCACCCATGCACACGGGCAGAACTGATACAATGTTACCAATGATATCAATTTGTATATATATTTTATATATATATACATATATATACACATTTATGGTAACATTGTATCAGTTCTGCTTGTGTGTGTGTGTGTGTGTGTGTGTGTGTGTGTGTGTGTGTGTGTGTGTGTGTGTGTGTGTGTGTGTGTGTGTGTGTGTGTGTGTGTGTGTGTGTGTGTGTGTGTGTGTGTGTGTGTGTGTGGTGTGTATGTGTCTGTGTGTGTGTGTTGTGTGTGTGTGTGTGTGTGTGTGTGTGTGTGTGTGTGTGTGTGTGGTGTCTGTGTTTTGTGTGTGTGCCTGTGTGTGTTGTGTGTGTGTGTATATATACACATTTATGGTAACATTGTATCAGTTCTGCCTGTGTCTGTGTGTGTTGTGTGTGTGTTGTGTGTGTTGTGTATGTGTGTCTGTGTGTGTGTGTCTGTGTGTGTGTGTGTGTCTGTGTGTGTGTGTGTGTGTGTGGTGTATATATACACATTTTTACTACCTAAATGTCTTTTGTGAGCGATCTGTAGTGCTGAATTTTCCCCTCGGGATCAATAAAGTACTTCTATTCTATTCTATATTCGTTACATTCAACAACACCGGCTAGGCGTGTATTTGAGTCCAAAGTTTCGAATGCATGCTCAAGGAACAATTATTGTGATTTTCACACACACACTCACGTGGGGGGTGGGGGGGGGGGGGGGGGGTCATCACACGCTGATGCCTTATGTAAGAGTGTCAGGCTTAACGGAGGGAGTCGCATGACTTACTGTAAATCCCCTTTCCACCTTGTGAGAGGACAACGGGAATCATCGTCAGGACCGCGTATCCCTTTGTTTCTCCGTCTGGCTCTGCAGAGAGAGAGAGAGAGAGAGAGAAGCAGACCTGCAGACATTCCCAACTGTTGCCAAGTAACCACACACGGACACATGCTGCACACAGCCCCGGACATACAGCCAACAGATAGCCAACAGTTACAGCGATGCCTATTGGAGCTTTATCACCCTTTCACTGCCACACTACATAATGTTAACCCTTTCACTGCCACACTACAGACGGTTAACTCTTTCACTACCATACTACAGACGATTAACCTTTCACTACCACACTACTACAGAAGGTTAACCTTTCACTACCACACCACTACAGGGTTACCCTTCTGTAGTGTGGTTGTGAAATGGTTAACCGTCTGTAGTGTGGTAGTGAAAGGGTTAACCTTCTGTAGTGTGGTTGTGAAAGGGTTAACATAATGTAGTGGTTGTGAAGGGTTAACCGTCTGTAGTGTGGTAGTGAAAGGGTTAACATTATGTAGTGTGGTGTGAAAGGGTTAACCGTCTGTAGTGTGGTAGTGAACATGGTTAACCTTCTGTAGTGTGGTTGTGAAAGTGTTAACCTTCTGTAGTGTGGTTGTGAAAGGGTTAACATAATGTAGTGGTTGTGAAAGGGGTAACCGTCTGTAGTGTGGTAGTGAACATGGTTAACCTTCTGTAGTGGTTGTGAAAGGGTTAACCTTCTTGTAGTGTGGTTGTGAAAGGGTTAACATAATGTAGTGGTTGTGAAAGGGTTAACCATCTGTAGTGTGGTAGTGAAAGGTTTAACATTATGTAGTGTGGTTGTGAAAGGGTAACCGTCTGTAGTGTGGTAGTGAAAATGGTTAACCTTCTGTATGTGGTTGTGAAAGGGTTAACATAATGTAGTGGTTGTGAAAGGGGTTAACCGTCTGTAGTGTGGTAGTGAACGGGTTAACATTATGTAGTGTGGTTGTGAAAGGGTTAACCGTCTGTAGTGTGGTAGTGAAAATGGTTAACCTTCTGTAGTGTGGGTGTGAAAGGGTTAACACTTTGTCGTGTGGCATTGAAGGTTAACCTTCCATATTGTCGCGGTGAATGGGTTAACCCTTTGGTAGTGTGGTAGTGAAAGGGTTAAAGGTACATTCCGTCACAGTGTCTTGTTCAAGTTCAAGGCTGGTCTCCTTCGGATCCATGGATGAATGAATGAAAACTTTATTTAACAGATTGCAGAATGGGTACAATACAGTACGGCTCAATACACACAATTGTTAAGGGGATGCAGATCAAAGGGAAAGACTTTCGTCTTGTTTACATCAGGGTGACTGTAATACAAACAGTTCAGTTTGTCAGGTACATGCAACACAGATTACAGTGTTTACATCTGTCTGCTTGAGAAAATACCATGTTCTGCAATAAAAATTATTGAAGTGAGATGAACAGACTGACCTTTATTTTATTAGATAAAACATGTTGACAAAGTTTTACTTTGCAGTTGAAAAAAGGTAATAAATTAAATTTGATAAAAAAATA
This sequence comes from Notolepis coatsorum, assembly GCF_963971535.1. Taxonomy (NCBI): domain Eukaryota; kingdom Metazoa; phylum Chordata; class Actinopteri; order Aulopiformes; family Paralepididae; genus Notolepis; species Notolepis coatsorum. Next base: position 10,531,349 of record NC_140182.1, read on the forward strand.
TCATATCGTGACGCAAGTATCGCGATAGTATAGTATCGAGAGGTCTCTGGCGATTCCCACCCCTAATAGCTAACATAACCTTTCTTTAGCCTTCTACCTGGGTAGCTACTGCTGTGTGCATTACACCATTAGAGGCTTGTTTCTAAGACTAAAGGGCTAAAGGAACAACATTAGCTCCGCGCTAGCTCCGTGGTGGGAGTCGAGCTGGTCAGACAAGAGGTGGTGGCAGAGAGGGGGATGAGAAGGAAGCTGGCTGCTATCCTGGAGAACCCCTCCCACCACCCCCTCTACGACAAGCTAGTCAAGATGAGAAGCACGTTCAGTCACAGACTCATACCCCCCCCGACACTCAGCTAACCGCCTCGGCCAGTCCTTCATACCAGCGGCCATCAGGCTCCACAACAGTGGGCAGGGACTGCTGCCAGACATCCAACTACTAGGAACCTAAAAGGACAATATACTACCTTATGCATACCGCACCTTATGTGAATACTGTATACTTCATCAGATCATATATTTAGCATTTAGCATTTTTAGATTATATATTAGATTAGATTTTCGATTTTTGGATTATTAGATTATATATTGCATATATTTAGCATTTAGCATTTAGTTATATATTTTTTTTTCAGATTATATATTAGATTAGATTTAGATTATTGGATTATTAGATTATATATTGTAACAATTTATTGTAGGGCAAATATAACTGACAGGGCATACATACCCTCATCTCGCACCTTGTTTGTCCATTATGCACATGTCCAGAGTTAATTATATTGATTTGTTATTATTGTTTATCCTACCTGTACCTCCGCTCCCCCCTCCCCCATGCTGCTATGATGCCTGAATTTCCCCAAGGGGATCAATAAAGGAATATTTTATCTTATCTTATCTTGTGGGAAATGTGCTTACTGTCTTCTCCAGAGTCAGACAAGAAGGTAGCAACATTTAGTACGTTTGCCACGTTGTTTCACTAAGTTCACACATTTCAAGCATCAGTGATGTGACGTTCAGAATGAATGCTTTTGTTCCCGGGAAATACACCCGCCTGGTCAGCTAGTGTCAGCAATGACAGTTTGACGTTTTTTATATTCAGAGTTAATTATATAGTTTACGCTGTTATTTTAGTTTACGCTGTTTATTTTTGTCCATATTTCTTTTGTTCATATTTCTATATTCAGAGTAAATTCTATTGCCTATATTTATGTCTTTCTACTATTACCCTGCCCACACCCCCCCTGCTGCTGTGACTATAAAGGAATATCTTATCTTATCTTATCTTTTGCCTTCTGGAGACAAACTCTATCTCAACGTGCATTATTATATTGAGGGAGAGAGAGAGAGAGAGAGAGAGAGAGAGAGAGAGAGAGAGAGAGAAGAGAGAGAGAGAGGATAGAGAGAGAGAGAGAGTGAGAGTGAGAGTGAGATAGAGAGAGTGAGAGTGAGAGTGAGAGTGAGAGAGAGAGAGAAGGGGAGAGAGAGAGAGAGAGAGCGGAGAGAGAGAGAGAGAGAGAGAGAGAGAGAGAGAGAGAGAAGGGGAGAGAGGGGGGAGAGGAAGGAGATGGGGAGAGAGATGGGAGGAGAGAGTGCTCGCGATACCAGACTCGCTCTCAATCTCTCAGGAAGATCACATTCTATGAAATCTTGTTAAAGCCTGTGTTCTCACTATACTTGTTAAATGGTACGTAACAATTTCCATTCAAAATCCAAAAGGGTCTGCTAATATTTTTATTTTCATTGAAATTACATTTTAAACAATTGTTATTTGCTCATTTATCTCATTTGCTCATAAGGACACATTTTTTTTTATCAATTAGTTTGATGGAACTTTATTCTGAAAAGGGTTCATGACTAATGTCTCAGTTTTAAATATGCCACCGACAGAATTATAGTACTTTCAGAGGTGCCTTGGTTAAAAATAGTTTGGGAACCACTGCTCTACACACCGAGTACTACTATACACACTGAGTACTACTGTGTACTATACACACTGAGTACTACTGTGTACTATACACACTGAGTACTAATATGTACTATACACACTGAGTACTACTGTGTACTATACACACTGAGTACTAATATGTACTATACACACTGAGTACTACTGTGTACTATACACACTGAGTACTAATATGTACTATACACACTGAGTACTACTGTGTACTATACACACTGAGTACTAATATGTACTATACACACTGAGTACTAATATGTACTATACACACTGAGTACTACTGTGTACTATACACACTGAGTACTACTGTGTACTATACACACTGAGTACTAATATGTACTATACACACTGAGTGAGTACTACAATACACACTGAGTACTACTGTGTACTATACACACTGAGTACTAATATGTACTATACACATTGAGTGAGTACTACAATACACACTGAGTACTACTGTGTACTATACACACTGAGTACTAATATGTACTATACACACTGAGTACTAATATGTACTATACACACTGAGTACTAATATGTACTATACACACTGAGTACTAATATGTACTATACACACTGAGTGAGTACTACTATACACACTGAGTACTAATATGTACTATACACACTGAGTACTACTGTGTACTATACACACTGAGTACTAATATGTACTATACACACTGAGTACTACTGTGTACTATACACACTGAGTACTACTGTGTACTATACACACTGAGTGAGTACTACAATACACACTGAGTACTACTGTGTACTATACACACTGAGTACTAATATGTACTATACACACTGAGTGAGTACTACAATACACACTGAGTACTACTGTGTACTATACACACTGAGTACTAATATGTACTATACACACTGAGTACGGCTATGTATGATATACACTGAGTACTACTAGCATGTATGATATACACTGAGTACTACTAGCATGTATGATATACACTGAGTACTACTAGCATGTATGATATACACTGAGTACTACTAGCATGTATGATATACACTGAGTACTACTAGCATGTATGATATACACTGAGTACTACTAGCATGTATGATATACACTGAGTACTACTAGCATGTATGATATACACTGAGTACTACTAGCATGTATGATATACACTGAGTACTACTAGCATGTATGATATACACTGAGTACTACTAGCATGTATGATATACACTGAGTACTACTAGCATGTATGATATACACTGAGTACTACTAGCATGTATGATATACACTGAGTACTACTAGCATGTATGATAGTGTACCAGGGAGCTGATCACCAGCAAGCCTGCGCAGGTGCTCATTGTGCAGGTACTAATACTCTCCTACTCTCTCCTACTCTCTACTAGGGATGGGCGTGAGTAATCACGTAGCTATGAGAAAAATCGATCTTAAATTATTAATAATTTTTATGAAAAAATAAATCTTTTTTATTTTGTACATATTTGTTTCACATGTATGTGTAAGATTATAACTGTTTGTTGGTTTGCTTAAATATATACGTGAATGAACAAAATTAAGTAAAAAAAATATATATATATATTATTTTTTTTCTTTACGAGTAATACACGATCACTCGAGTGTAGCATGCAATCTGGATTTTTCTTTAAAATTCCCATCCCTACTCTCTACTACTTACAGTGATAAGCTGCACCTGCCCAGACAAACTTTTAAACTTTAAACTTTAAAAACCACATCAAAGAAACATCAATGAAGCAAAAGTGAAACATGGCGTTTCATGTGATGAGTTAGAAAACAAACTGCCACACTGGAACATTCCACTATTCATATCTACTGTATGGGGCAAAATTGCCCACAAGAGGGGGAATTCCCACGGCAGGCACCGAAACTTTCCACAAAGTAACAGCAGCCATTCCTGATGGAGCCAGAGTTGAGGTGTTACTCCTGACCATGGTGCGAAAACTCTGGGAGCAGTAACGTTTTTAGGAATTCTTGTGACGGATGGACAGACAGACAGACAGACAGACAGACAGACAGACAGACAGACATTCCAGAAGAAATACCAATGGTTAAACACTTTAGATGCTTGGGAGTTGAAGTATTCCCTACCATAAGCCAAACAGTGAAACACAATTACATAGAAATCCAAAATAAAATCAAATACGACCTTGACAGGTGGTCAAAACTTAAAAACTCAATACAGGCACGGGTTTCAATAGTTAAGATGGATGTCTTACCTAGAATCAACTTCATCAGCTCAATGCTTCCGTTACCCCCTCCAGATGGTTACTGGAAAAAATTACACTCTTCCGCATATAAATTTATTTGGAATAACAAACCACCACGTATAAAAAGATCCACCGCACAGAGAAACAAAGCCGACGGAGGGATGGCAATCCCAAATTGTTTCCACTATTTTAAGGCGTACACTTTAAGACCACTGACAACCTGGTTTGAACCCCAAGCATCAGTATCCTGGAGAAATTTAGAAGTAAATATAGTAGCACCACAGAGACTGCAGGACATAGTATACACCAAAATATCAATTAAGCAATGCGAACTGAAATTTGGCCCCATAATTACACATGCAATCCGGATATGGCGTGAAACACACAAAAAATATTCTAATCCACATAAATGGCATAATCATACTCCCTTATTCAATAACAATGCACTCCTGATTAGAAAACGACCTATAAGATTCCCTAGATGGGAAAAGCAAGACATGCATACATTAGGAGATGTTTTCAACAAACAGGGTATTTGTAGCTATGATGAAATAGAAAAAAAATTTAATCTCACCGGTTCCACATATATTTTTTACGCACAATTATTGTTATGTTTGAAGACTCACAGTGTTCCATTAAGGATACCAATTGCACACCACAGATACCACAAATTTTTCTATGAAAGAGAGACATCGAGAGGTTTTGTATCAGATTTGTATCATCAATTACTAACGGCTTCGTAACAAACCCTCCACCTAGACTCTGTTTGGAGGAGGGATATACCAGACCTAGAAAAAGATTTTGATTGGCAAGAAGCCTGGGCAAATGTTCGACTTGCATCAAGGAACCCGGACCATCAACAAATCAATCTTAACTATATTCATAGGACATACTTGACTCCTATAAGACTGAACAGAATTGGTCTTAAACAAGACTCCAAATGCTCCGTATGTACAAATGGGGACGAGGGAACATTTATGCACATGTATTGGGACTGCCCACCAGTTAAGATATTTTGGGAAGAAGTGACCCAGCAATTATCAAATCTCTTAATTCTGAATATACCTGTACACCCCTCTATATTACTGCTGAATGATGTTTTTGAATATGCAGTACCTATACAGCAAAAGAGATTGGTTTTATCTGGTATTACAGTGGCTAAAAAACTGATAGCATCACGATGGTTTCAACCGGAAAAAATTTGCCGAAAGGTCTGGATTCTTACATATCTCGATGTGATTTATCTAGAAATATCTACAGCAAGAATTTTGGGTCTCAATGAATCCAAATTGACAATGTGGTTAGAAGTGGTGGAGAGAATAAAAGCTAGCATTTAATGGTAGTGTCTGGTTAGGAACGAAGGATAATGGATGGATTATCCATTGGGGGGTCCAGGGCGGGGGGTGCGAGCAAGAGCATATGTGTGTAGGGGAATAGATAGCAGGTATTAGGGGTATATCTTGTATAAGACATTTATCCAACGGTGAGTTAACTGATGTACACTGTTTTACAATGCTTGTATATCTAATCGTGTGTTGTCATGTTTGTTTATGTGTTTGTTTAAAAAATAATAAAAAAAATTAAATACAAAAAAAAAAACACATCAAAGAAACATCGATGAAGCAAAAGTGAAACATGGCGTTTCATGTGATGAGTTAGAAAACAAACTGCCACACTCTAAATCTGAAACATTCCACTATTCATATCTACTGTATGGGGCAAAATTGCCCACAAGAGGGGGAATTCCCACGGCAGGCACCGAAACTTTCCACAAAGTAACAGCAGCCATTCCTGATGGAGCCAGAGTTGAGGTGTTACTCCTGACCATGGTGCGAAAACTCTGGGAGCAGTAACGTTTTTAGGAATTCTTGTGACAGATGGACAGACAGACAGACAGACAGACAGACAGACAGACAGACAGACAGACAGACAGACAGACAGACAGACAGACAGACAGACAGACAGACAGACAGACAGACAGACAGACAGACAACAAGGGGTTCAAGTTCAAGTTTCTTTAATAGTTGTCATACAGAAGTACAGAATACTTTTATACAAAATGCTTCTTACTGTTACGCTCCAGAGACTGTGCAGACAAGATAAGTATGAAATAAAATAACATAGTATAGCATGTAAATTAGAAGTAAAAAAAAAAAAAATGGTGGGTGTGTATGTGGGACTGATATTACTGACCTAAAGGACCCCAGAGGAGAGAGAGAGAGAGAGAGAGCGAGAGAGAGAGAGAGAGAGAGAGAGAGAGAGAGAGAGAGAGAGAGAGAGAGAGAGACAGACAGACAGACAGACAGACAGACAGACAGACAGACTGTCTCTTTATATGCTATCATACAGAGTTATACGGTATACACAGCACTATTGTACATGCTATCATACAGAGTTAGATGGGTAGACTGTAGGATGAGGTAGGTGGTTACTATGGTTACAGTGTAGGGCAGTTGTAGACAGCAGTATGTACTGTAGATGTACAGTGAATATAGGCACCATTTGCATGGGCCTGTAATGACTATAATGTCAGCAGAGCAGAGTACAGCTCACATGAGCGGGAGGTGATTTAATTGATGTAAAAGTCACCGTGTGTTCGAATCCCCGTTCCATCTGTTAGGAGCTGCTCTCGGGGACCTCGCCGGAGGTCAAAGCGATGGCAGCAGCCGCCGGCCTCGTTGAAAGGCCGCTTTTGGAAAGTTTCATTGCGAGATTTTTTTTTTGCAGAATTACATACCTCTCTGTTTATGTAATGACATCACGGGTGAAAATAACAGAATTTATTAAGACATCAAAAGTTCAATTTCATAAATCAGCGGAGACAGTGAGCGATATCGTATGATGGAACACTCTCTACGATGCAATTATCATATTTTCCACTCTGGTGTTTTTCTATCAGGTGTAGGTTATTCAGGAGACAAGGGGCCTGGTTGAAACACCCTCACGCTGATACGCTGAGCGAGACATGCTGTCTTTAAACAAACCCCAATTCGTCATTATCAAGATTCAAGAGTCAAGAGTCAAGATTCAAGACTCAAGATTCAAGATTCAAGATGATTTATTATTATTGTCATGTGCACAGTTAAACAATGAAAGACTTACTTTTCTAGTCGGCCCACAATCACACAATACCTAACTAGAATGAACAACTTAAATACAAGCGAATGCTAAAAATAAGGAGATCTTAAGAAAGAAATACAAAAGATATATAATACAAGGCACGAGTGAGTAACATTAGCATTATTGCACGTTCCGTTCACAGTTCGGAGGAAAGGGTGACAGTGAGGTCACAGCGGCCTTCACGAGACAGACACCACGAGGGCTTGGAGAGAGACCCCCTCTGTGTAGCCCCTTTCGGGACTGTGATGCACGCCAACACGGTTGGACGAGTGAATACACCGTCCCTTATATACGACTAGAGCTGCCGCGGTATTGATGTTTTCCTTACCGCACACATTTGCAAAATATTTCCTACCGCCGCGGTTATTACCGCACGCACACAAAAAATTTAAAAAAAAAAGTTTGAATGCATTTTTTTTTTTTAGTAGTAGTCTACTCTTTATAGCATATAGCCTGCCTCTAGTCTAAATGTCTATCTTTAGAGGATGACTTTGCAGCATGAATATTGTTTGGGATTCGGCAAGCACGCATTAGTTATTGAAAGTGAAACACGGATTCGAAGTTTCCACTCTGGTCGTGCGCAGTTCACTCGGTGTCGCGGGCAGGGGTGGTTACCCCTAACCCCCCCGACCCTTTCTTATTATTATTACTATAAAGTTACTACTTTATAATAAAGGCATTCGTTTTGTGGCATTAACATTATATAGTTATACGTTCAATAACATCAGCGTATTTACCGGACCATTAGCAAGGCAAGCAATACTCTATTCATATCTCAGTTCCTTTCTTTGCTCAGAGCGTGCTGAGTTGTCCCATTCTGCGGTCTGTTAATAAAGTTTTCAATCAGACAAGTGTATAGAACGAAGGGCTTTTATTATAACATTCGTTGCAGACAGTAAAATCATTATGTCTCGTTTAGTACTCCTGAAGAGCGATGGTAGTCCACTCCGGCGGAGAGTTAAAGCTAACGTTATTAGCCGTGTTGTGATGAGCTGACATTCAGGAAGTAAAAAACGTGTGACGCGTCTCTCTTCTGACCAATCAGTGGTCTGCAATGTTTCACGTGACTTTTCTGGTACCCAATAGGGTCGCTTGGAACCTCGATAGAGGTGTAGGGTATATCTGCAGAGCCGCAAGCCCAACGAGAGGAGGGTAATTTATTATTATTATTATAAAAAACAGCGGTGACGCGGTATTCAGCCTACTCTGCGGTGGCCGTGATGTAACAGCGATACCGCGGTAATGCGGTAATCGCGGCAGCTCTATATACGACCATTGAAAAATCCTACAATTAAGTCTGTCTCGCTTTTCAAAACGCTTGTCGTACAGGTCGATCGATAACTGCTCGGTGTTGCTAATAAACATTTTAAATAATTTTTATAACCTGGTCAACACGGCTTTATTTACGGATTTGGGTGCCTGATGTGCCTGCGCTGTGATCACCCAAAGCCGAAAATAAAGCCGCTTTGAGCCGTGTTGACCAGTTTATAAAAAATATTTTAAATGTTTATTAGCAACGCAGAGCTTTCAAACCCTACGGTTTGTCTGTCCGAAACCCTCGTGCAACTGTGTGTACCTTTGAAATGTCTTTGCGACACCTGTACGACAAGCGTTTTGATAGAGAAAAGCGAGACAGACTTAATTGTAGGATTTTTCAATGGTCGTATATAAGGGACGGTGTATTCACTCGGTGCGTCACATCCTCTGTCGTTCTCCCAGCAGGCTGCCGTGAGACGCGGGGGGGGCGGGAGACAGCGTCTCTCTGACATCACCTAGCAGCCTATTCCCTGACCGCTGCTCTCTCTGCTCTCTTTACTCCCTGACCGCTGCTCTCTGGTCTCTTTACTCTCTGACCGCTGGTCTCTCTGCTCTCTTTACTCCCTGACTGCTGGTCTCTCTGCTCTCTTTACTCCCTGACCGCTGCTCTCTGCTCTCTTTACTCCCTGACCGCTGCTCTCTAGTCTCTTTACTCCCTGACCGCTGGTCTCTCTGCTCTCTTTACTCCCTGACCGCTGCTCTCTCTGCTCTCTTTACTCCCTGACCGCTGCTCTCTCTGCTCTCTTTACTCCCTGACCGCTGCTCTCTGCTCTCTTTACTCCCTGACCGCTGGTCTCTCTGCTCTCTTTACTCCCTGACCGCTGCTCTCTCTGCTCTCTTTACTCCCTGACCGCTGGTCTCTCTGCTCTCTTTACTCCCTGATTGCTGCTCTCTCTGCTCTCTTTACTCCCTGACCGCTGCTCTCTGCTCTCTTTACTCCCTGACCGCTGCTCTCTCTGCTCTCTTTACTCCCTGACCGCTGCTCTCTGCTCTCTTTACTCTCTGACCGCTGCTCTCTGCTCTCTTTACTCCCTGACCGCTGCTCTCTCTGCTCTCTTTACTCCCTGACCGCTGCTCTCTGCTCTCTTTACTCCCTGACCGCTGCTCTCTGCTCTCTTTACTCCCTGACCGCTGCTCTCTTTACTCTCTGATCGCTGCTCTCTGGTCTCTTTACTCCCTGACCGCTGCTCTCTGGTCTCTTTACTCACTGACCGCTGCTCTCTCTGCTCTCTTTACTCCCTGACCGCTGGTCTCTGCTCTCTTTACTCTCTGACCGCTGCTCTCTGGTCTCTTTACTCCCTGACCGCTGCTCTCTGGTCTCTTTACTCTCTGACCGCTGGTCTCTCTGCTCTCTTTACTCTCTGACCGCTGGTCCTCTGCTCTCTTTACTCTCTGACCGCTGGTCTCTCTGCTCTCTTTACTCCCTGACCGCTGCTCTCTGCTCTCTTTACTCTCTGACCGCTGGTCTCTCTGCTCTCTTTATTCCCTGACCGCTGCTCTCTGCTCTCTTTACTCCCTGACCGCTGCTCTCTGGTCTCTTTACTCCCTGACCGCTGGTCTCTCTGCTCTCTTTACTCCCTGACCGCTGCTCTCTGGTCTCTTTACTCCCTGACCGCTGCTCTCTGGTCTCTTTACTCCCTGACCGCTGCTCTCTGGTCTCTTTACTCCCTGACCGCTGCTCTCTGCTCTCTTTACTCCCTGACCGCTGGTCTCTGCTCTCTTTACTCCCTGACCGCTGGTCTCTCTGCTCTCTTTACTCTCTGACCGCTGCTCTCTGCTCTCTTTACTCCCTGACCGCTGGTCTCTCTGCTCTCTTTACTCCCTGACCGCTGCTCTCTGCTCTCTTTACTCCCTGACCGCTGCTCTCTCTGCTCTCTTTACTCCCTGACCGCTGGTCTCTCTGCTCTCTTTACTCCCTGACCGCTGCTCTCTGCTCTCTTTACTCTCTGACCGCTGCTCTCTGCTCTCTTTACTCTCTGACCGCTGCTCTCTGCTCTCTTTACTCCCTGACCGCTGGTCTCTCTGCTCTCTTTACTCCCTGACCGCTGCTCTCTGCTCTCTTTACTCTCTGACCGCTGCTCTCTGCTCTCTTTACTCCCTGACCGCTGCTCTCTGGTCTCTTTACTCCCTGACCGCTGCTCTCTGCTCTCTTTACTCCCTGACCGCTGGTCTCTGCTCTCTTTACTCTCTGACCGCTGCTCTCTGCTCTCTTTACTCCCTGACCGCTGCTCTCTGCTCTCTTTACTCTCTGACCGCTGCTCTCTGCTCTCTTTACTCCCTGACCGCTGGTCTCTCTGCTCTCTTTACTCCCTGACCGCTGGTCTCTCTGCTCTCTTTACTCCCTGACCGCTGCTCTCTGGTCTCTTTACTCCCTGACCGCTGCTCTCTGCTCTCTTTACTCCCTGACCGCTGGTCTCTGCTCTCTTTATTCCCTGACCGCTGCTCTCTGGTCTCTTTATTATCTGACCGCTGGTCCGCTGGTCCTTTCATTGGTTCATGGAGTTAGAATCAGAGATAAACAATTTAGATGAATTCTGGAAACACGCTGGACCTTAGATCCACTCCACATCCTCACACACACACACACACACACACACACACACACACACACACACACACACACACACACACACACACAAACACCCACATACTGTATATATAATACACACTCACAAAATATATATTCTCACTTTCTCTCTGTCTCTGTCTCTGTCTCTCTATTCAAATGTGATCTGAATAGTGAGATTTTTTTTTCTCTTTCTTTTATTCTTTATTCTTTATTATTATTATTTAATTTTTTCTTGTTTAACTGTGGATTGTGTGTTTCTTGTATAATGGTATAAATTATTATTTGTGTAAATTAGGTTGTACGCCGACCATTAAGTAAATACTTGTTTAGTTTAGGAATAAGGGGGCAGGTAAAGGTATGATTCCATGTGGCAAATAAAAACTCTGAACTGAACTGAACTGAACTGAACTCTCTCTGTCTCTCTGTCTGTGTCTCTCTCTCCCTTTCTCTCTCTCTCCCTTTCTCTCTCTCCCTTTCTCTCTCTCTCTCTCTCTCTCTCTCTCTCTCACTATCTCTTCTCTCTCCCTTTCTCTCTTTCTCTCCCCCTCTCACTCTTTCTCTCTCTTTCCATTTATCTCTCTCTCTTTCTCTCTCTCCCTTTCTCTGTTTCTCTCTCTCCTTTTCTCTGTTTCTCTCTCTTTCTCCATCACTCTCTCTCTCTTTCTTTCTCTCTCTCTTTCATTCTCTCTCTCTCCTCTCTCTCTCTCTCTCTCTCTCTCTCTCTCTCTCTCTCTCTCTCTTCTCTCTCTCTCTCTCTCTCTCTCTCTCTCTCTCTCTCTCTCTCTCTCTCTCTCTCTCTCTCTCTCTCTCTCTCTCTCTCTCTCTCTCTCTCTCTATTTCTCTCTCAGTCTATCTCTCTCTCCCAAAGAATGATACTTCACTGCTGCCCCTCATTTGTTATTAGTTTGATGTTAGGGAGGGATTTCTCAAACACAACAGACAGACAGTGATACTAGAATAATAGATAATAGAATCCTTGCAAGAAGAAGAACCCATATAAGTCTGTTTTGAAATATTTTGGACATCCCATGTATTTGCAGTTATAACGTTAATCTAAATCACTTGGGAGTGTGAATGTGATACATATCACAAACTAACTGACCATATTTAGATAATAAAGTACTCAACCTCTACTGTCTTTAACTATGAATGAACACAACACTCTAATTTACCATCTTTAGATAATAAAGTCCTCAACCTCTACTGTCTTTAACTATGAATGAACACAACACTCTAACTTACCATCTTTGGATAATAAAGTACTCGACCTCTATCTTTAACTATGAATGAACACAACACTCTAACTTACCATCTTTAGATAATAAAGTTCTCAACCTCTACTGTCTTTAACTATGAAGGAACACAACACTCTAACTTACCATCTTTAGATAATAAAATACTCAACCTCTACTGTCTTTAACTGTGAAGGAACACAACACTCTAACGTACCATCTTTAGATAATAAAGTTCTCAACCTCTACTGTCTTTAACTATGAAGGAACACAACACTCTAACTTACCATCTTTAGATAATAAAGTTCTCAACCTCCACTGTATTTAACTATGAATGAACACAACACTCTAACTTACCATCTTTAGATAATAAAGTACTCAACCTCTACTGTCTTTAACTATGAATGAACACAACACTCTAACTCACCATCTTTAGATAATAAAGTACTCAACCTCTACTGTATTTAACTATGAATGAACACAACACTCTAACTCACCATCTTTAGATAATAAAGTCCTCAACCTCTACTGTATTTAACTATGAATGACCACAACACTCTAACTCACCATCTTTAGATAATAAAGTTTGAAAACATCATTCCCCTGAAAGCCTAAAACGGACTTATATGGTTCCTCGTCTGAGGTGTATTTATAATAGTGTTGTCACGATACTGGAATTTCTAACTTCGATACGATACCTTGAAAAGTATCGATATTCTATACCATTTTCGATACCACAGGGAAAAGATTTTAATCTTAAAATGTAAATTTCTTTATTACTTTTTTTTTTAGCTTTTGTTGCTGGTCGATTCTCCTCACCTTCTCTCTGGTATTATAAGAGAAGCGAAATATAACACTTTTAAAACCCTTAGTTTTAGGGCTGGGCGATATGGCCTAAAAATAAAATCTCTGATTATTTCTTTTTAATCCGATTACGATTTAATCGATTTTTTTCTCTTGAAAACTATAAATCATTCAAATAACCTTTGTTTTATTTGACACAAAAAATATCAAACCAAGATGAACTTTCACCAATCTTCATAAAAAAATATAATAATATATATATAAAAGGTTACTATTGATCAAACAAAGATAATAATAATAATAATAATAATAATAATAATAATAATAAAATAATAATAATAATAATAATAATAATAATAATAATAATAATATAATAATAATAATAATAATAATAACTAATAATAATAATGCATTTTATTTATAAGGCGCCTTTCAAGACACTCAAGGTCGCCGTACAACAATTTTAAAAACAGTTCATTAACAATCACAATACATTTAAAAAATAAAATAAAATCAGACATACGCCTGCCTAAACAGGTGGGTTTTGAGGTGGGTTTTGAATGGGATGATGGAGTCAATGTTACCTGATGTCGGGGGGAGGGAGTTCCAAAGGCGGGGGGCAGAGCAGCTGAAGGCTCTTGACCCCATGGTGGACAGACGGGCTGGGGGGACGGTCAGGTTGATGGAGGAGGCAGACCTGAGGGACCGGGCGGGAATGTTGATGTGGAGGAGGTCGGACAGGTATGGAGGGGCGAGGTTGTGGATGGCCTTGAATGTATGGAGGAGGATCTTGTAGTCTATGCTGTGTTTAATGGGAAGCCAGTGTAGTTGGCGTAGGACGGGGGTGATGTGACTGATGACAGGGGTTCTGGTTATTATACGGCCCGCAGCGTTCTGGACCAGTTGGAGTTTATGGAGGAGTTTGTGGGGGAGACCAAAGAGAAAGGAGTTGCAATAATCCAAGCGGGAAGTGACAAGGGAGTGGACCAGGATTGCGGCGCTGTTGGGGGTGAGTGAAGGGCGGAGGCGGTTGATGTTGCGAAGGTGGAAGTAGGTGGACCGGATGGTGTTATTGATGTGGGAATGGAATGATAGGGTGCTGTCGAGGACGACACCCTGACTCTTGACCTGGGGGGAAGGGGAAACCAAGGAGTTGTCTATTGGTGAGGGTGAAACTGGGGTGCTTGTGAGTGTGGACTTGGAGCCAATGAGGACTACCTCTGTTTTATCACTGTTTAATTTGAGGAAATTTGAAGTGAACCAGGATTTGATTTTCCCTGTAAACAGGCACAGAGGGAAGAGGGAGGGAGGGTGGAAGTGGGTTTGGAGGAAACATAGAGCTGCTGGAAACAAGATGAATGTCCCTCTTGGGATTAATAGTGCAATAACTTGCTTTTTCACCAAACTTCACTTAAAACAAATAAAAGGTGCCTCTTGATCATCAACAAGAATGAATTTCCCTATACATGATTAATAAAGTGCAAATCTAACATTCACCGAACATCACTTTTTGTAAAATAAAAGGTGACTCTTGAAAAAAAGAAAAAGACAAATATTTGCAGATAGTGCAGAAAGTATCGATATTGCGGGAAATTAGTATTGAAACTGTTTTAAATATTCAGAATTGATATGTATCGAAAAATCGATATTTTGACAACACTAATTATAGTGGAGACCGTTCCAGTGTTACCTGAGTCTTGTGTAATAATTAAGGCTTAGACGATATGCCATTTGGAAGAATCGATAAATCGGACAAAATTATCGATAAATATGGATATTTTTATGAGTATTTATTTTTTATACATATATATCTTTTATTATTATTTAAACAACAAATGTATGTTTATTTTGCAGCAATTCTTGTCGTTGCCGCCATCTTTAGTGTTACAGATTTCCCCATTCAAAACTACCACAGTGATCTTTCCATCTTATAGTCGGTGGTCTTTGGATGTGATGGAGGAGTGCACTGCATATTGAATAATAATAATAATAATAATAATAATAATAATAATAATAATAATAATAATAATAATAATAATAATAATAATAATAATAATAATAATAATAATAATAATAATAATAATAATAATAATAATAATAATAATAATAATAATAATAATAATAATAATAATAATAATAATAATAATAATAATAATAATAATAATAATAATTTATTTATTTATTTATATAGCACCTTTCATATATACGGAGTGCAACTCAAAGTGCTTAAAGGGGAACTCCAACATTTTGGGAAATTAGCTTATTTAACATCTTCCCTGGAGTTAGACAAGAAGATACATACCTTTTTTGTCTCTGTGCGTGCATTTTAGCTTTGGGAATAGATGCTCCGTTAGCATAGCTTAGCTTCATCACTGGAAGTGAGGCAGGACAGTAGCCTTACAGTGCCTTACAGTGTATTGCAAGGTCTGACATTGACCAAATTTGATATGCATGACCTTGGTGGGCTCTAGGTCAACTCCTGAAAAGGGGGTCAATGTCAGACCTTGCAATCAAAAGTTAGGGGGCGCACTGAAATTATGGCAAGGGTTATTAGCCCCCTAACCTTTGATTGCAAAGTCTGACATTGACCCCCTTTACATGAAATGGGGATGTTTTAACTAAAACATGCCACAAGACCCTAATATTAAGACCCTTAACATGGACCCCCTGCAATTTGCATACCGCCCCAACAGGTCCACGGAGGACGCCATAGCCCATGTGCTGCACACAGCAGCATCACACCTGGACAAGAGGCAGGGGAACTATGTGAGAATGCTATTCATCGACTACAGCTCGGCATTCAATACCATAGTCCCCTCCATACTCATAGCCAAGCTCAGGGACCTGGGCTTGAACTATGACCTCTGCCAGTGGGTCTTGGACTTCCTGACGGGCAGACCCCAGGTGGTGAGAGCAGGCAACTGCACCTCCTCATCCATCACCCTCAACATAGGGGCCCCCCAGGGCTGTGTTCTGAGTCCCCTCCTCTACTCCCTGTACACACACGACTGTGTGGCTCAGCGGAGTAGCAATACAATCATCAAATTTGCTGACGACACAGTGGTGGTGGGCCTGATCTCTGCCAACGACGAGAGGGCCTACCTGGAAGAGGTCAAGGTCCTGGCGGGATGGTGCCAGGAAAACAGCCTCTCCCTGAACGTCAGCAAAACAAAGGAGATGATTGTGGACTTCAGGAGGTCGGGGGTCAAGGACTACAGCCCCCTCAGCATCGACGGGGCACCGGTTGAGAGAGTCAACAGCTTTAAGTACCTCGGAGCCCACATATCCGAGGACTTGACATGGACCACACACATTGACAGTGTTGTGAAGAAGGCACGACAACGCCTCTACTTCCTCAGGAGGGGTTCCCCACCCTCCAGAATATTTACAACAAGCGTTGCAGGGGCAAGGCTAAGAGAATCATTAAGGACTCCAGTCACCCGAACAACTGCCTCTTTGAACTGCTGCGGTCAGGCAAGCGATACCGGAGTCTCAAGGCGAGCACAGAAAGACTCAGAAGAAGCTTCTATCCCCAGGCCATCAGGCTGCTAAACGAACAATGAACACTACACAACAACAACCATCAAACGCACATAGCACACACATCCACACGCACACACTCACTTTAAACAAACACACTGTAGCACCCACTCCACACACTTTATAGCACACACTCACTTTAAACAAACACACTGTAGCACCCACTCCCCACACTTTATATTTATTGATGAAGGATTGCACTACAACTCGTACACCTTACTGTAAATTGTACCTAAATTGTACCTCATCCCATTTCTGCTTTGCACTATATAGTACTGTACATTAGTACACTGCATAGTATTGTATATTATATGGTAACTCAGTTACGTCTATTCTGCATCGAACATTGTACATATGTCTATACTGAACACTGTGACCTCATTTTCTACTTCTAAATTACATGCTATACTATGTTATTTGATACTATCTTGTCTAGCACAGTCTCTGGAGCGTAACAGTAAGAAGCATTTTGTATGAAAGTATTCTGTACTTCTGTATGACAACTATTAAAGAAACTTGAAACTTGAAACTATTTTAGTATAGTATAAAGTATACAAAAAAAATATGTATATATATTTTTTTATTTACACATGCGTGCAATTTCACGCAGTTATCGATAATTATTAGTGCTGTCAGGCGATTAAAAAAACGTATCTAATTAATTACAGGATTTGTAATTAATTAATCGAATTAATCGCATTTTAATCGCATAACCATTTTAGGCCTGATATTCAATATTCTATAATCATATTTATGATTATCTACAAAACCTTCTGTTTAATCATCTTCCATTTATTCATTTGCTTCGATTTTTCAGGTCTGGTCAATTTTAGCATGGTGTTATTCACAGTCAAAGATAATAAAAAAAAATATATATACATTTAATTGATATTCTCATTTGGTTCATTACAATTTACTCAAGCCTAGTAACAGACACAGTATTTCTGACACTGGGAATACATTCCCTGAGATCCATAGATGTCCCTAGAATCAGATACAAAGAACATGCAAATGGACCATTTTCCATTTATAAAAAAAAAAAAAAGTCTGTAAATGTCTATTCTACGTTCTTGAATGAATGAGAGATTTTAGTACAATATCATGTATATATAGAACAATCCTATAATGAGGGCACGAGAGAGAGAGAGAACATGTTGAGATAATAAATGCCTTGATATTTATGACGACCCGGTCGATAACAACGAGGAGCATCAGAGCATCAGCCCAGCGTCTCCGTGTTGTTTTTCAATAAGTCGGGCTGGAAATTTACTGCTGTGTGGCTAAAACCCAGGTTCTGTGGCCATCAATTTCCTGAGGTTGGGCACCGAACGCAAGTTTCCATTGTCAAGGAAATACATGCCTACAGACGGTGTGTGTGTGTGTGTGTGTGTGTGTGTGTGTGTGTGTGTGTGTGTGTGTGTGTGTGTGTGTGCGTGTGTGTGTGCGTGTGTGTGTGTGTGTGTGTGCGTGTGCATGTGCGTGCGTGTGCGCGCGTGTGTGTGTGTGTGTGTGTGTGTGTGTGTGTGTGTTTGAATGCACGTTTTTATGACCCGGGTCAGGTTTGTTAAGTGCAGCAGGCAGGTGTCGTAAATATCAGCGTAAATATGAAGGTAGCAGAGTCTGGACCATCTGGTCTGCAGCAGCCCAGACATGCTGACCCGCCAGAACCAGCTAGAGGCCACATGACACCCTACCTGACCCGTCAGAACCACATTAAAACCTACCTGACCCGTCAGAACCACATTAAAACCTACCTGACCCGTCAGAACCACATGACAACCTACCTGACCCGTCAGAACCACATTAAAACCTACCTGACTCGTCAGAACCACATTAAAACCTACCTGACCCGTCAGAGCCTCCGCCGGGCCTCTACCGTCTCTCAGCGCAGGCCGAAGGGAGAGGAAGCAGGCACCTTTATTATAGGCCCATAAGCCACGCTTTGTTTTCCCTGGATGTCTGCGGTATCCCCCTTTAAAGTGTGTGTGTGTGCGCGCGTGCGTGTGCGCGTGTGTGTGTGTGTGTGTGTGAGAGAGACAGGCCGAGCTTGTGTGATTTGTGAGCGAGCTAAACAGCCGTAAAATGGATGCATGTGTGTGTCATGTCACTCACGTCTGCCCAATAAAGTTCATTCACTTTCTTTTGGGGGGTTTTAACCGCCCTCCCCCCCTCCTCCTCCCCCCCCCCCAGCACTCCAGCCCGCTTTGAAGGTAAGCGGATACGGTCGGTCAGGCGTTCGATTTTCCTTTTAAGAGCTAGTGGAAAATATTTGAGCGAAGCCTGGAGTATTTAGGGAATTGTTCTAAAAATAAGACCCCTTCCCCCCCCCCCCCCCCCCCCCCCCACAGCCCCCCGTACACCCCCCCCCCCCCCCCCGAACCCCCCACCTTTCCCCCGTCCAAGATCACGGTGAATGATCACCCTGGGTGGCGGGCCCATCTGTGGACGTCGTCTACTCTACACCCGTCCGTTAACCGTCTCACACTCGTCCTTGTGTTGTTTATTATTTCTATTATTATTATTATTAGTTTCAAGTTTTGTTTTATTTGTCACATAATAAGGTGTTGTATGATGTACATTACAGTGAAATGCTTGGCTTTGCTTCAAAATGGCTGCCTGGTGCGTGCCTAGCGCTGTGATGGCTGGGCGCACACCACCCGTGTCACAAATGCAATCGCAGCGCAGGCGCACCAGGCAGCCATTTTGAAGCAAAGCCGTCTTCTGTGGTGTTTACAAATTTACAAATTTGTACAAGTTTACAAATGATTTTCAAATGTTTATTAGCAACGCCGAGCTTTCAAACCCTATAGCGTTTGTCTGTCCGACCGAAACCCTCGTGCAACTGTGAGTACCTTTGAAATTTCTCTGCGATACTTATCAATGAGGAGCGTTTTACTGAGGACCAGTTCTTCAGAGTTAATTGTGGGATTCTTCTATGAAGGTATAAGGGACTGTGTGTATTCGCTCGTCCAACCTTGTTGGCGTGCATCACAGACCCGAAAGGGGCTTACTAAACACCAGATACCAGACAGAACCAGAACCCGTGAGCAGACGGGCAGAGAGTCCCAGGGTTTACTAAACACCAGATACCGGACAGAACCACAACCTCATTTACACCTTACCCTAAGTTTTGTACCTCATCTCATTTATGCATTGCACCTACACTCATTTTACTCTGTATTGTATATTGACTTACTTTTTACTTACTTCTTATTACTTATTTTTTTACTTTATTTTACTGTATGTAGCACACTCTCAGGGACTCATACAGAAACAAGCATTTCATCATAAAGTATTCTGTGTTTTGTTGTGACTAATAAATAATAAACAAACTTGAAACTTAAACTTGAAACCAGGAGGGAACATAAAAAAACGACACCAAAAACAAAACCTCTCAGTAAATATACTGGAAGAGGGGAAAAGGGGAAACAAAATAACTACTACTAAATACTAACAAGAACATGAAACACAGGGAACACTTACATGCAACAACACACATTGAAGCCTGACTGAGGTGGTGGCTCTCTCTCTCTGGGGGTTCGGCCAGGAGGTGTATTTGTGAGCCTCTGAAGCCCATTGAGACATGGAATGGGAGTTTTGGGCTCTACTAATAAATCTGACTTGAGGTGACTTTACCCCCCCCTCATCCCCCCCCCCTCCCTTTCTCTTTCTCCAAACTCCTGAGAACCTCACTTTGGCTGTAGGTTGGGCCCAAAAAAACTAAAAAATATTCGCTAAATTATAAACGCATTCCATGAACTAAAATCTTACTAATAACACTTTACCCTATTGGTAAACAAATGTATTGTTGAAAATATACACTATGACTGCTGTTTTGACATGGTTTTTGGTCTTTACTCTTGGCTACATTTGAAAAAAAGAAAAAACATTATGTCATACAGTCTAGCAGGGTTAAAATTAAAAAAAAAATTCCCAGGGCTTTTCCCCCCCCTTAACACATTCCCGCCCGACCACGGAGATGTCCATGTTTCGCTGCCATGCTTAAAGGGCCAACCACGGACATGTCCGTGGCAAGGTTGTTTTGGCTTTTATTCCATTTTAATAACCTACTCAATGTCACAGAGCGGCACTGCAGATTTACCCTACTCTTCTAATTCTGAAAAGTGCATTACCGGCCAGATCCTCTTAGGGGCGCTGTCTCGATAATGCAGTGTGCCCTGTGGCAGAACGGTGCACTATTTTTTTTTTACTTTCAATGGAGTTTCCAGTTAGCTGGATTCTATATGTGTAGCCTGTAGCTTGGAATACCTTTTGCGACGCCGAATTCACTATGCAGTAAAGGAATATATCATCAGCCAATGGACATATCGATCTACCAGATGGCGATCGATAACTGGGAAATCCTTTTGGGGATCCAACCGGCCCATGGTAAGATCTTTTTCACGTAAATTACACGCTGATCAGGCCTTGTTATGATAGCCATCCACCCGATCAGCAAATGTGGCTACTGAGGCTAACGCCGTTATTGGTAATCAATAATCAGAAACAACGTCCCCCGCCCCCCCCCCCCCCCCCCCATGGTGGACCATGAATACCGACAATATGCATTTTGCGTTTTAGCTCTAGCTTCTGTAGCCGAAACGCTGTTCGATTTAATGTTATTGGCTTAGCGCCCTGTATCTCGCCTTCCAGGAAATATCCCAGACCAAATCCCATATAACGCTTATATTCACAAGGCTACCATGCACTGTAAATAACTCATGTACAGATACCGATATACCTTACTTTGTTTACTTGTTTATTGCACAATGTTGTTCTATTGGTTGGATTCTTATTATATATTATTATTGTATTATGCACATCGTTGCGGGCGGGACCCCCCGCATTTCACTGTATACCTGTATGCCGTGACAAATAAAACTTGTATCTTGTATCTTGTATAAAATGAGAATGTATTGATGAATTTTTTTTTCTTTAAGCCATTTTGAAGGGACGGTTTATGGTCTCAATTGACAATGAGAATGGACAGATAGCAATACTATAAAGTATAGATTTAGCTCTACAAACAGCCTCACATACGATGCAAGTCTGTTTTGAAATGCTGGCCGTTTAGCGTGAGATTAGACGGCCCCCAATGGCCCTGAATGTGTTAATTGATTTTCGGGGGCTTTTTTTGTATTTCGGGGGCACAGATGAATTTTCACAGATGAAAATTAACATAAAGATTATAAAACATTGTCGACACTTTTTTTTACAGTCTTCGTCCCTATGTTTGATAACGCAATGTTAATGTCTCCATATATAGGGCTCTACGCTAACCTTTTTCCCAAGGAGCACATGTGCTCCTAAATAATTTTTTTATAAATAAAATCTAAATAAAAAGCACACAAAGAAATTCAGGAGCACAGTTAAAATTGTAACACAGAGTTTATTAACAAACTATTTATTACATGCATATTATACTGTGCGTGTGCATAGGGCCAAACATCTGTGCAAATAGCACATACCACCAAAATCACACATTGGCCCATGCCTACTAGACGCAAAGGATATCGGTTGACAAGCTGCTTTTGTATGTTGTAGTGTTGTCACGATACCAACATTTTGACTTTGATACAGATAGGAAAGGCAATGGAATATATTATTAGATGACAGAACATGGAAAATTCTTTATACAATTATTTAATTCATTATAATTTAAACGCTATTGAATAATAGTTAATTAATAGTTAATACAATTATTCTGTTACAGCTACAACTGAGCTATAATTTATACGTATAGCTACTGTCCATCACTCTTCCTTTTGAATGAAATAGGTTCAGGAGAGAGAGATGTAGAGAGGGAGAGAGAGCGAGACACACACACACAGATAGACACAGATATTCTCAGCCCCCCTTTCCTCTGAGCGTTCCCAGTGATGGCTTACTATGTGCGTGTGTGTATGTGCGTGTGCAAACGGGAACGGGACACACGTCTGTGCAATAGCACACACCACCAAAGTCACTGGCTGGCTGGCGTGTATGTGTGTGTGCTAACTTCGCTAACGTTATCCGCCTCAGTAACATTAGCTGCCTCGCCGGATTCCTCTTTCTCCTCGTCTCTCTTTTGCTCAAAATAAAAATGAATGGGCTTCATGGCTGGCTGAATTTTTTTTGCGTTGTCTGATTCTGAATGTATAACTTGCCTATGGTACCGTGACTTTGTTTTCCAGCGCGTACTCTGTTCTCATTTCCAGCCGCGTGACCGCAAGAAACTCTACTGTGATTGGACGTTTATGCGCCTTGTGGAATGTGGGACTTGTAGTTTCTGAACTATTAACAGCGGAGCTGTTTTGTAATCTTCACTCGCACACTGCGAGTAAATGATTTTTCCGGTTCGCACACACATATTATTAGGGGCAAATACGAGTGAAATGCTCGCACTGTAGAGCATATATATAATTATATATATATATATATATAATTAGTAAACTGTCTGGGGCTTTTCTTGCCCCCCTTAACTGATTTTCGAGGGCATTTGGTCAATTTTCGAGGGCATTTTGCCCCATAGGCCCCCGTTAATTTCGGACCCTGCAGTCTAGAGAGATTGATTTATCACGTGATGTGATTTTGGGACCAGTACCGGACCCATCAGGCTTTTTTTTTTTGTCCACTTTTTCTCCTCCTATTTTTCTGTATTTTCCTCCCATCCCAATTTTTTTTGTCGTTATGACAATTCCCCCCTCCCCTTCCTGGTCGTTGCTCGCATGTACCCCCCACTGGTCGGTCTAGGGAGCCCTGAAGTCTATCATATGCTTCCTCCGATACATAGGAGACAGCCAGCAGCCTCTTTTCACCTGACAGCGAGGACTCTCACCGGGGAAGTGTAACGCGTGGGAGGATCACACTACCTTACCCAGTTCCTTCCCTCGCTGTGCAGGCGCCCTGACCGACCTGTAGGAGTTGCTGTTTACAACGACCAGAATACCACCCACCGGCTTCCCACCCGCTGACACTGCCAACTGTGTCAGTATGACGACCGCCCAAGCCAGAGGCACCGCTGACAGCCGGATTCGATACCAGTGTCTCTGCGGTGGTAGACAGACGCTTAATCTGCTGCGCTACCCGGCCGCCTCCGGACCCATCAGGCTTAAGAGGTTAAGAGTGTATACAAATCTGAGACAAACCCTCTTGAGGTTGTCCTGTCTCTGATAAGCTTGACAAAAGGGTGTGGGTGTAATGTTTGAGCCCACGGCACCCCATGAGCCTTGAGCGCCGACCTTAGTTGCAAGTAGAGGGAAAATGACTCCTCTCCCATTGAGGAATATTAACAGGTTTGAGCCCAACAAGTAGTTGTTGGTTATGAAGAATTGGATAGTCGAGGTGCCATGGCCATTTGACAGCACAATACCTCTCTACGTTACACCACGTTTGAATTACGTGGGATATGATTGGTCCATATCGTAATTGGCATTTTGATATAGGGATATTGGAGTATACTACATCCTGTAGTCTTTGTGGTGAGACCGCTGCTGCTTCTAAGCAGCGCCACGACATAGCAATATCAGGGTCAAACCAGCTTATCAGGGGTCTCAGCGTGAAGGACCACAAGTACAACTTAAAGTCGGGGATTGCCAAGCCCCCATCCTGTTTCCTATGTTGAGTGGTATGTTCTTTTGATTCTTGGGCGTTTGTTATTCCAGATAAATTTAGATTATCATAGTTTGTGTCTTGCGCCAGTGGTCTATCGGAGGAGGCACTGGCAGGGGGAGCATTGAGCTAACTAAATGTATCCTAGGTAGTATGTTCATTTTGATTATGGATGCTCGGGCCTGTAAAGAGTTAGGAAGGCTCGACCATCTATTTAGATCTTGGTATATTTTATTACATGTACCTGTTATATTTAGTTGTCTGATTTAGTGTGGGGAAAATCTCTATGCCTAAGTACTTAAAGTGTTCAACTATGGGGATGTCAGCTGGTAGTTGCACCGCTTTGGCCAACTCATTAAGAAGTAAACAAGTTTATTTGGGCCAGTTCATTTTGAAGCCTGATAATTTACCAAAATCATCAATTATATTAAGTAACTTTGTGGCTGATTGGGACGGGTCTTTCATAAAAATGTGTAAGTCATCCGCATAGAGAGCAATTTTGTGTGGTGTATCATTGATTATTATAGAGGCGATTTCTTCTGTTTGCCTAATAAATTGGGCTAATGGTTCGAGGGAAAGCGTGAATAGTCCAGGGAAGAGTGTGGAGCATATTTTGTCATTATCATTGCTGACGGTAGGGCTGACGTTCGAAGCTTTTTATGGCAATCGAAGCATTGGGGCCGAGATTAGATTTTAATTCGAAGCTGGGTTGAAATTCGGGCATCACAGCAGCATGGAGGAGGGGGGAGGGGAGGTAAAGGTATGGGCAGGGTAATAGTAGAAAGACATAAAGATAGGCAAAGAAATTCGATCTGAATGTAAATATATGAGAAAAATAAACAGTGTAAACAATATAATTAACTCTGAATATAGAAATATGAGAGAAATAAACAGTGTAAACAATATAATTAACTCTGAATATAAAATTTTGAGAAAAATAAACAGTGTAAACTATATAATGAAACTCTGAATATAGAAATATGAGAGAAATAAACAGTGTAAACAATATAATTAACTCTGAATGTAGAAATATGAGAGAAATAAACAGTGTAAACAATATAATTAACTCTGAATGTAGAAATATGAGAGAAATAAACAGTGTAAACAATATAATTAACTCTGAATATAAAAATATGAGAAAGATAAACAGTGTAAACAATATAATTAACTCTGAATATAAAAATATGAGAAAAATAAACAGTGTAAACAATATAATTAACTCTGAATATAGAAATATGAGAGAAATAAACAGTGTAAACAATATAATGAAACTCTGAATATACAAATATGAGAAAAATAAACAGTGTAAACAATATAATTAACTCTGAATATAGAAATATGAGAAAAATAAATAGTGTAAACAATATAATGAAACTCTGAATATAAAAATATGAGAGAAATAAACAGTGTAATCAATATAATTAACTCTGAGTATTACATTTTGAGAAAAATAAACAGTGTAAACAATATAATGAAACTCTGAATATACAAATATGAGAAAAATAAACAGTGTAAACAATATAATTAACTCTGAATATAGAAATATGAGAGAAATAAACAGTAGTGTAAACAATATAATTAACTCTGAATATAAAAATATGAGAAAGATAAACAGTGTAAACAATATAATTAACTCTGAATATAAAAATATGAGAAAGATAAACAGTGTAAACGATATAATTAACAGTGTAAACGAGAATATAACTTGAGCAGAATATCTCTGCTCTGTGTAACAAACTAACTAACTAACATCAGGCTGAACAGGTCTCTGTGTAACCGACTGGGCTGAACAGGTCTCTGTGTAACTGACTGGGCTGAACAGGTCTCTGTGTAACCGACTGGGCTGAACAGGTCTCTGTGTAACTGACTGGGCTGAACAGGTCTCTGTGTGACTGACTGGGCTGAACAGGTCTCTGTGTGACTGACTGGGCTGAACAGCAGCTGAGGGTCTCTGGTCCTCCCGGCGCGCTCCGCCATGTGTCACACCGTATGTAGCGCCGGGATGTCACGCTACACGGCGGTGTGGTGTCTGGTGATCATCCCCGGGCTGCCTCCCTCTCTCTACACCGCTCACATTCCCATCCCATCCTTTCATAAACCTACACACCGTTTTCTCTCTCATGGTAGTAGACGGTAGTAAGAAGGTTATTTTTTATTTATTGTCTTTTTTTTTCATTAGTAGTATAGTAATAGAGTAGAGTAGACTAGTATAGAGTAATGGAGAGTAGTAGAGTGTAATAGAGTAATATAGAGTAATAGAGATTAATATAGAGTAATAGAGAGTAATATAGTGTAATATAGATTAATAGAGAGTATTATAGAGTAATATAGATTAATAGAGAGTATTATAGAGTAATAGAGAGCAGTATAGAGTAGGGATGTCCCCGACTAAGGATTTGGATGGTCGACTATGATTGGCCAAAATTTGCCATTAGTCGACTATTGGTCGACTAAAAAAAATAAAAATAAAAGTATAATATTCTTTTTTATTTATTTTTTAATATATATATATATTTTTGTATCATTCCATTTGGGCTGTGGGGGGTGCTTAATGTCTGAAGGAGTCGACTGAAGGCTTCTTGTCCTCTGCAAAAGCATGCAATTGGTCCACTGATGGATACATCTTGATATTTGTCTAGTCTAGTGTGTTCATTAGATGGTGAAATCCTCTTTCAGTGCCTCTGTGCCTGTTTTCGTAGGCAGTTAGCTTCTGGTATGCGTGCCATTAGCGTTAGCCACGCTTCTAGGCCTCTTTTCTTTTGGAAAGAATGATAAAAAAATATATATATTATAAATCTTTTTTTTATTTTTATTTTTATATTCGAAGAGGTTGGCTGGTCGACTACGGCTCCTTTCGACCGATTAGTCGACTAATAGGGGTCAGCCCTAGTAATAGATAGAGAGTAATAGAGAGCAGTATAGAGTAATAGAGAGTAATAGAGAGCAGTATAGAGTAATAGATAGTAATATAGAGTAGTAGAGAGTAATAGAGAGTAGTATAGAGTAGTAGATCGGACCTATATACCGCTTTCTCTCTCCGCACGCCGTCCCTGTGTACAATCCTCGCCTTATCCGCGTGCGATTATACTATATACACACTATACTATATACACACTATACTATATACACGCGCTATCGCAGTGGTGGAAGAAGTACACAGTTCCTTTATTTATTTAGAAATACTCAGATAAATTAGTACTCTGGTAAAAGTCCTCCATTCAGATTCTACTTAAGTAAAAGTAGAGAAGTATTTGCTATTGAATGTACTTAGGTATCTAAAGTAAAAGTACACATTCTACATGACGTTTGTGTATCCATTGACCTCTATAGGTTATGCTAAAGTGGTATGTGGTCCAGTCATGCTGCTCTGATTAAAGGTGATGTTAAAGTGGTATGTGGTCCAGTTACGCTGCTCTGATTAAAGGTTGTGTTAAAGTGGTATGTGGTCCAGTTATGCTGCTCTGATTAAAGGTTATGTTAAAGTGGTACGTGGTCCAGTTATGCTGCTCTGATTAAAGGTTGTGTTAAAGTGGTATGTGGTCCAGTTATGCTGCTCTGATTAAAGGTGATGTTAAAGTGGTATGTGGTCCAGTTATGCTGCTCTGATTAAAGGTGATGTTAAAGTGGTGTGTGGTCCAGTTATGCTGCTCTGATTAAAGGTGATGTTAAAGTGGTATGTGGTCCAGTTATGCTGCTCTGATTAAAGGTGATGTTAAAGTGGTATGTGGTCCAGTTATGCTGCTCTGATTAAAGGTGATGTTAAAGTGGTATGTGGTCCAGTTATGCTGCTCTGATTAAAGGTGATGTTAAAGTGGTATGTGGTCCAGTTATGCTGCTCTGATTAAAGGTGATGTTAAAGTGGTATGTGGTCCAGTTATGCTGTTCTGATTAAAGGTGATGTTAAAGTGGTATGTGGTCCAGTTATGCTGCTCTGATTAAAGGTTGTGTTAAAGTGGTATGTGGTCCAGTTATGCTGCTCTGATTAAAGGTGATGTTAAAGTGGTATGTGGTCCAGTTATACTGCTCTGATTACGTCCTCTTGGAGTTGACAGTTAAGTTATGTATTTATTTTTTTACCCAGGGACAGTGCACATTAATCAACATATTCAGTTTCCACATCAATGTAAATGTGCCAGAATTAGCTAATAGGCGCTAGTTTCCATCTGTAGTCCCTGCCTACATGTCTTCATGGTGTGGGAGGAAACCAGAGTACCTGGAGGAAACCCACGTGAACACAGGGAGAACATGCAAACTCCACACAGAAAGGCCCCCCGCTGGGTTTCGAACCCAGGACCTTCTCGCTGTGAGGCAGCAGTGCTAAGCACTGTGCCACCGTTCCGACAGGCTTCAAATGTGAAAAAATAATTTTTTTATTTTGTATATATTATGTTTTCTATGCAAAATCCTTTTCTTCAAAGTAACTAGTAACCGATGGGTTCAGATAAATGTAGTGGAGTAAAAAGTACAATGTTTTTGAGTAATGTAGTGGAGTAAAAGTACAATGTTCCCTAAAATGAAAACACTCACATAAAGTACAAGTAGCTCCAAAAAGTGCATATAATTACAGCACTTAAAGTAAAAAATACTTAGTTACTTGCCGCCGCTGCGGTGACCCACACGGGAAGGCTGGATCCAGTGGGGGGGGGGGGCTTTATGAGCCATATTTTCCCCTGCTGCTTGTGTTTTGTAATAAACAGTCGAGCGGTGACTTAATACCATGGGAAAAGCTGCGGAGATGTTATCAGTATCTCTTTGACATTATCCGTTGCAACCACGAGGGAATTATCTGTCTGGCTGAGGGGCTCTCTCTGCCGGGGTTTTATACGGGGGCATTGGAAGCTGTGTCTTGGGCTATTAATCTTGTTACTGTTGCATCAATATCCCCCATTATATATCTCTCTCGCCTGGTCACGGCCGCCCCTTGTCTACATAACGAAACAGTAACCCCATTGAAATAAGAGAGGCTTTGTCGGTGTTGAGCCAACTTCTGAAGGTCTGTCTGACTGCGCCCGGGTAAGAGGAAGACCTGCGCCACACGGATCTCAAATGTATAGCTTTCTATCTCGGAAATCCTCGCTCAGCTGTTTTTTTTTCGTGGGGTGGATTATGTAGCCTATAAAGCGATGTTCGTGCCAGAGCTACGTCTGGGTGGGTGAGTCGCTATACCTTCCACCGCGCTCCGCTGCCCTCGCCCCCCCAGGCCCGCTTCCACTCCAAGCCGGGTTAGGAGGACGTTCTCTTATCTAATGGAAACGGCTTCGTGGAGGGGATAGGTGGTGGAATATATGGGCCATGGGGGTTATGGGGGAAGGTGGGGAGTGAGGAGGGGTGAGAAGGGGTGAGAAGGGGTGAGGGTAGGGGCTGGTGGGGGAGGGGGGGAGGGGTAACTCGAGAGGCAGGAGGCATTCCTGACAGGGCAGCTACATCTGCGGACACAATTATCTGCTTCACATAATCTCATCATTTCACATGGTCAGAGGACGTCGTGAATACACACACACACACAACTACAGGAGACTGCAGAGGGTGAGGGGGAGAGAGAGAGAAAGGGGGGGAGGGAGAGAGAGAGAGAGAGAAGACAGAGAGAGAAAGAGAAAGAGAGAGAGAGAGAGAGAGAGAGAGAGAGAGAGAGAGGGAGAGAGGGAGAGAGAGAGAGAGAGAGAGAGAGAGAGAGAGAGAGAAAGAGAATTCCTTCAGCAGTGATTGTTGGTAAGAAAGAATAGTGCACAAGTTCTTCTGTCAATCAAGTCGACCTGAACGCTCTCTCCTCTGCCGTCCGCCTTGTTTTATTTGCCCGTGAAGAAGAATACGAAGACAACATGGGGCAGACTCCTCCCGGGGGCGAGCGTCCCACGAGCCCAGAGAAACAGGCATTACGGTGACCACCACCGCCGCCGTCACTTATGATATGTACCCCATGTTTCGTTTCCATCGTGGCCATCGATACTGATCTCCCCCCGAGGTTCGAGCTCACAGAGCCATGGATACCGACGGTTCCACGCTAATCTCCCGCAGCCGCATGCATACCCCTGGATCCCATTCTACGCATGCTTTTCTCACCTCAGAGGGGAGAGCTATCAGCTAACACAGGCTACACCCCCCCCCTCCCCCCAACAAACACACACACACACACACACACACACACTCACACACCACCATCACTCCATCATTCACTCTTCTCCTGGTCTCACTATCAAGTGACTATGACACACTATGTCACATGGCTGGAATCTGCAATGGTCTATGGAGGCTACCCCCCCCACTTCTTTTTTAATCAAGAGTCAAGACCCACCTGACACACACCTACCTACTCTATTTGACGGAGAATCAATTTCAGTATTGATAGTGATAGTTGATTGATACTTCTTCAATCAATATCTGAAATGAAATGAAAAGAAAAACGACTAACCTTCGTGCTGTCTCTTACTATTATGCACTCTGCTACTAAGTAATCTACCTGGCCTATATTACTACATACCTACTATGCTAATAGTCTATACCAGTGGTTCCCAAAGTCGGGGTCGCGACCCAAAGGTGGGCCGCGAGCAGCCACGGGTGGGCCGCGAGATGATAAAAAAAAAAAAAAAAAACTTAGAAGCAGGCCAGGACAGTGTTTCTAGTTGTATTCTAAAATTCTATTCTATTGTATTCTAAAATGTGACTATATGGTTTTATATTAACTTAATAAATAAACAAAAATAAAAAATCGACTTATTTCAACGAATATTTCAAACTAAATAACAGATTATGCACATAAAACGCTGAAAACAACCGGGGGGCGGAGCTGAGCGATCATGGAGTAGACGTGTTTCACATGAGCTCCCTTCTACCGTGCTGAATATACGTTTCTCCCCATTAGTCTTTATTTTATTTTTATTTGTTTTTTATCTGTTTGCTAGGTCGTCGTGTTTAGTATACATTCATCAACTTTTTTCGACTTTCTACGATGGCGGGGGTGGAAACCAGAGCCATGAAAGAATTAGGCACGACACCGGCACCGCCGAGCATGGCCGCACCGTCTCCCGCTGTCGGGGAGTTAAGCGAAGCTGTGCTCTTGGTCATGACCAAGCTACACGCAGACTCTGAGACACGCATCGCTGAAGCACAGAAGAAAGTACACGCAGACTCTGAGGCACGCATCGCTGAAGCACAGAAGAAAGTGTTGGCGGATTTCTGTATCAGCCTCCGTCGTGAGATATCAGAAGAAATACGGCTGGCGGTAGTCCCGCTGACAGACAAGATGGAGACGATTCACGCTGCCTCATCGGCTAATGCTAACGAACTAGCCATGCTAACGACGGAGGTATCATCACAGTGTGAGAAGATGGCGGGTCTTGAATCCGCCCTGCTGGCTAGGCAGGCTGAAGTCAACAAACTACAGTCGGCGATGGAGGAGATGCAGTCCCGGGATAGACGCCACAACGTCAGGATTGTTGGAGTACCGGAGACCAGCGGTGAAGGCCGTCTCTCTGAGACCATGCCCGAACTGCTGCAGAAGATACTAGGGACGGACGTCCTCCCCTCGCCTCCTATCTGTGAGTCGGCCTACAGAGCGGGCAGGTTTTCTCCCGGCGTGAACAAAGAACCGAGGCCCATCATAGTCAAGCTGAACAGACTCCAACAGAGAGAAATCATCATGCGGTCGGCTCGTACCAGAAGGGGTACTCTGAGGCTTGGCGATCACAAAGTGGCCATTTTCGAGGACTTTACACCGGAGGTTCAAGCTCAGAGAGCCGAGTACAAGGTGGTCCTGACTAAGCTATGGAAACTAGGCCTGAGGCCCACGTTATTCGCTCCCGCGAAACTATCTGTGTTGGAGAAGGTCGGTGGTCAGCGTTTGTTTTGGTCGTTGGCTAAAGCGAAGGAATATCTCGCGGAGACACCCGAGTCTGTTGCTTGATATCTATGGAGGGTGAGTGACTTGGCGGTTTGGGCCTATATACATTGATTAGGTCGACTATTCACAAACACTTGCTGTCATGCCCAGACATGCTAACTGTCCTCTGCCCATCCAACTAGCGGGGCTTCCCAATGACTTCTGTTACTTGCTAAAGCTGACCTCATGGTCGTACTTGTGTATCGCCTCTTTGGAAGCTAACGAGCTAGCTGAACAATGTACATAGTAGGCTAACGTGCTATCCGGATTCGTCACTAGCTTACGCGCTAGCCTCGGGCTAGCCAGCGGGCTTCGACTATGGTCTGCGCTGAGACATTCGTTAATGGTTACGTATTTTGGTTGCTGTTGCTGTTCAAAGGGACATTGGTTTGCACAGTTCAAGAGTGAACTTCTGGTATGCTTTTTATTTTTATATCCAGGTTGTTTTGAGCTTTGGTGATCCAAAGTAGATGCCAAGGTCGGTTGAATATGCATATACAATATTTGATAACAGGTTGGGTCGGGTATGGCTTGCACTTCATGGCTATATGGTTATATGGCTTGCACTCTAGCCATTACCCTCTTTTCCTTTCTTTTTTCTTTCCTATTGTCGCTGTTTTTATGTCATCTATATGCGCGATTTAAATGTGATCCGGTTCTACCTTGGACTAACTGCTGACTCGCCTTAATTTTGTTTTGAATTTTCCGTGAGGCACTTATTGTGAGGTTTTGTCCGCTGCTCACCAACTTTCTCTGTTTTCTTTAAGCCTACTGTTAGAAATTCCCTTCTCACTCACTCTCTCTAGCCCCCACCCTCTCGTTCTTTACTCTCGTTTACTCTCAGTGGCCACACCTGGACTATTATCAATTACCTCTCGCACCTGTGGTGGCAGGCTAATTAGTTCCCCAGTGGGCTTTAAATACCAGGGCGCTTCCCCTCGTTTTGGCGTGGGGTCGTGTTGTATTCATGCTGAGTCATATTCTCTAACATCTAGACTCTTTCGGGAGATCCTCTGGTCTACCAATGCTGTATATGGATCTCTCCAGCCTTGAGATGTTTTGCTCCAGCCTTCGTCTGCTGTCGCCGTAGCCTGTGGAGGAGACTGTTCTGCGCTCCCTGTAACTTCCACGGGAGGCACCCCAGCGCTCCACTGCAGACCCCAGCGCAGCTGTTCGTCCTGACGCACATCTAGACCAACGCGCATCTCCCGGACCCTCGGGCTTGGCACGCTCTCCAGTCACCAGCGCGCAACGCGCATCTGCAAGGGCTTGGCACGCTCTCCAGTCACCAGCGCGCAACGCGCATCTTCAAGGGCTTGGCACGCTCTCCAGTCTCCAGCGCGCAACGCGCATCTTCCAAGGATCCTCGTGCTTGGCACGCTCTCCAGTCACCAGCGCGCAACGCGCATCTGCAAGGGCTTGGCACGCTCTCCAGTCACCAGCGCGCAACGCGCATCTTCAAGGGCTTGGCACGCTCTCCAGTCTCCAGCGCGCAACGCGCATCTTCCAAGGATCCTCGTGCTTGGCACACTCCTCCTCGCAGACGCACCCCGAGGCGTCTCTTTGTTCCGACGCGCACACCAAGGTGTGGCGCGCACTCTGTTCCTCGGCTCCGACAGCGGCTACCCGGTGGACGACACCCTCGCCACCGCCACTGTTCCGACGCGCACACCAAGGTGTGGCGCGCACTCTGTTCCTCGGCTCCGACAGCGGCTACCCGGTGGACGACACCCTCGCCACCGCCACTGTTCCGACGCGCACACCAAGGTGTGGCGCGCACTCTGTTCCTCGGCTCCGACAGCGGCTACCCGGTGGACGACACCCTCGCCACCGCCACTGTTCCGACGCGCACACCAAGGTGTGGCGCGCACTCTGTTCCTCGGCTCCGACAGCGGCTACCCGGTGGACGACACCCTCGCCACCGCCACTGTTCCAGCACTCTGTTCCTCGGCTCCGACAGCGGCTACCCGGTGGACGACACCCTCGCCACCGCCACTGTTCCAGCACTCTGTTCCTCGGCTCCGACAGCGGCTACCCGGTGGACGACACCCTCGCCACCGCCACTGTTCCAGCACTCTGTTCCTCGGCTCCGACAGTCGGCTACCCGGTGGACGACACCCTCGCCACCGCCACTGTTCCAGCACTCTGTTCCTCGGCTCGGACAGCCAGTCACCCGGTGGCGATGCCCTCGCCCCGCTGCTGTCCCTGTACCTTTACGCATACGCCTGGGTGAGTTTTGATTGTGATGTCACTCACCCAGCGTAGTGCCCTTGCCCCCGTTCCCGCTGCTGTCCCTGTACCTTTACGCATACGCCTGGGTGAGTTTTGATTGTGATGTCACTCACTCAGCGTAGTGCCCTTGCCCCCGTTCCCGCTGCTGTCCCTGTACCTTTACGCATACGCCTGGGTGAGTTTTGATTGTGATGTCACTCACTCAGCGTAATGCCTCTTGCCCCCGTTCCCGCTGCTGTTCCTGTACCATTACGCATACGCCTGGGTGAGTTTTGATTGTGATGTCACTCACCCAGCGTATTGCCTCCTTTAGTTCTCACTTAGTTAGTAGTTTGGACATTTCATCTCCCACTCTGTTTTTGTTCTCACTTAGATAGTATTTTTGGACATTACATCTCCCCCTGTGTGTTTGTCACACGAAGATATTATTACTTTGTTACTTTGTTACTTTGTTATTTGGACTGTTCTGCATCTGCTCTGTTTGTTCCCTTTTGAATATTAACCCTCTCCTCTGTTCTGCAGAGCGGCCCAGATGTTTTCCCACCAGTCCCCAGTTTCCTCCCTGTCCCCAGCCCGCCTCCGCGGGTCTCTGTCCCCAGTTCCTCCCTGTTCCCCAGCCCGCCTCCGCGGGCCTCAGTCCCCTCTGTTCCTAGTTCCTGGTCCCAAGTTCTCCCCTTCTAGTTCCACCTAGTTCCTTGTCCCTAGATCTCCTAGTCCCCAGTTCTCCTGTTCCCTAGCTCTCCTTGTCCCGACTTCTCCTAGTCTCTAGTTCCTAGTGTTCCTTTAACCTTCCCCTAGCGTTCCTTTAATGTTTCCCCTAGCGTTCATTAACCTTCCCTTAGTGTTCCCTTTTCCTGCCCGCCTCTTAAAGGCACCTAGTTTTTCCCCTCTTGTTATATTCCTGTATTTGTGTTCTCCCTTAAAGGGACAGTGCCCTTTTTCCCTGTCTCTCAATAAATATCTGTTTCTTGGCAAACCATCATACCTGTCTTGTGTTGTGCGATTGGGGTCGGTTACAAACCATAACAGTACGACCCCACCAAATCGACGACCCCAGCCAGCACAGACGGTGTATGTTGAGTTTGCCTTTTTTTTTCTCTTGTTCCCTCTAGTTCCCCTCTAGCTCCCCTGTTAGCCCTGTTGGCTTCCCTGTTAGCCCAGTTTAGCTCCCCTGTTAGCCTGTTAGCTCCCCTGTTAGCCCTGTTGGCTTCCCTGTTAGCCCTGTTTGACCCCCCTGCAGCTTGTTAGGCCTCTACTACCAGCATGGCCCCGGTCTGCTAGCTTGGCCCCGGCTGTTAGCACAGCCTCTATGTTATTGCAGCCTTTCAGCTAGCAAGGTCAGTATTCCCACTGCTAGGACTGCCCTTTCAGCTAGCAAGGTCAGTTTCCCCACTGCTAGGACTGCCCTTTCAGCTAGCAAGGTCAGTTTATCTCCCACTGCTAGGACTGCCCTTTCAGCTAGCAAGGTCAGTTTCTCTCCCACTGCTAGGACTGCCCCTTCAGCTAGCATGGTCAGTTTGCTCCCACTGCTAGGACTGCCTTTTCAGCTAGCAAGGTCAGTTTATCCCACTGCTAGGACTGCCCTTTCAGCTAGCAAGGTCAGTTTATCTCACACAGCTAGGACTGTCCTTCCAGCTAGCTTGTTCTCTCATGCTGGTCCAGCCCTGTCTGCCAGCCTAGCTCCGGCAGCTAGCGCAGCCTCTATGTTAATGTAGCAGTACAGCTGGCATAGGCCCTGTAGCTATCAGTGCCTTGGCAGCTACCCTTTCCCCCTGCTAGCCTAGCTCGGCAGCTTGCACAGCCTCTATGTTGATGTAGCAGTACAGCTAGCATAGGCCCTGTAGCTATCAGTGCCCTGGCAGCTAACTTTCCCTCTGCGAGCCCTTTCCCGGTGCTACCATGGTTACCCCTTAGCTACCCTGCTTGCCCCTCAGTTCCTCTAGACCAGTTCTCTAGACCAGTTCTCTAGACCAGTTCTCTAGGCCAGTTCTCTAAACCAGTTCCTCCTGACCCGGTTCCTCTAGGCCCGGTTTCCTCTAGGCCAGTTCCTCCAGTTACCCCTCGGCGACCCTGTTTCTTTTGCTAGCCCCACTCTTGTGGTGGCTTCCCCTGCTGGCTTGGCCAGTACCTTTTGTTTTTGTCTTGTTTTGCCCCCTGCCACTCTGTCTGTATTTGTTTTGGGTCGCCAGGTGGCTCCCGTTGAGGGGGGGGTACTGTGAGGTTTTGTCCGCTGCTCACCAACTTTCTCTGTTTTCTTTAAGCCTACTGTTAGAAATTCCCTTCTCACTCACTCTCTCTAGCCCCCACCCTCTCGTTCTTTACTCTCGTTTACTCTCAGTGGCCACACCTGGACTATTATCAATTACCTCTCGCACCTGTGGTGGCAGGCTAATTAGTTCCCCAGTGGGCTTTAAATACCAGGGCGCTTCCCCTCGTTTTGGCGTGGGGTCGTGTTGTATTCATGCTGAGTCATATTCTCTAACATCTAGACTCTTTCGGGAGATCCTCTGGTCTACCAATGCTGTATATGGATCTCTCCAGCCTTGAGATGTTTTGCTCCAGCCTTCGTCTGCTGTCGCCGTAGCCTGTGGAGGAGACTGTTCTGCGCTCCCTGTAACTTCCACGGGAGGCACCCCAGCGCTCCACTGCAGACCCCAGCGCAGCTGTTCGTCCTGACGCACATCTAGACCAACGCGCATCTCCCGGACCCTCGGGCTTGGCACGCTCTCCAGTCACCAGCGCGCAACGCGCATCTGCAAGGGCTTGGCACGCTCTCCAGTCACCAGCGCGCAACGCGCATCTTCAAGGGCTTGGCACGCTCTCCAGTCTCCAGCGCGCAACGCGCATCTTCCAAGGATCCTCGTGCTTGGCACGCTCTCCAGTCACCAGCGCGCAACGCGCATCTGCAAGGGCTTGCCACGCTCTCCAGTCACCAGCGCGCAACGCGCATCTTCAAGGGCTTGGCACGCTCTCCAGTCTCCAGCGCGCAACGCGCATCTTCCAAGGATCCTCGTGCTTGGCACACTCCTCCTCGCAGACGCACCCCGAGGCGTCTCTTTGTTCCGACGCGCACACCAAGGTGTGGCGCGCACTCTGTTCCTCGGCTCCGACAGCGGCTACCCGGTGGACGACACCCTCGCCACCGCCACTGTTCCGACGCGCACACCAAGGTGTGGCGCGCACTCTGTTCCTCGGCTCCGACAGCGGCTACCCGGTGGACGACACCCTCGCCACCGCCACTGTTCCGACGCGCACACCAAGGTGTGGCGCGCACTCTGTTCCTCGGCTCCGACAGCGGCTACCCGGTGGACGACACCCTCGCCACCGCCACTGTTCCGACGCGCACACCAAGGTGTGGCGCGCACTCTGTTCCTCGGCTCCGACAGCGGCTACCCGGTGGACGACACCCTCGCCACCGCCACTGTTCCAGCACTCTGTTCCTCGGCTCCGACAGCGGCTACCCGGTGGACGACACCCTCGCCACCGCCACTGTTCCAGCACTCTGTTCCTCGGCTCCGACAGCGGCTACCCGGTGGACGACACCCTCGCCACCGCCACTGTTCCAGCACTCTGTTCCTCGGCTCCGACAGTCGGCTACCCGGTGGACGACACCCTCGCCACCGCCACTGTTCCAGCACTCTGTTCCTCGGCTCGGACAGCCAGTCACCCGGTGGCGATGCCCTCGCCCCGCTGCTGTCCCTGTACCTTTACGCATACGCCTGGGTGAGTTTTGATTGTGATGTCACTCACCCAGCGTAGTGCCCTTGCCCCCGTTCCCGCTGCTGTCCCTGTACCTTTACGCATACGCCTGGGTGAGTTTTGATTGTGATGTCACTCACTCAGCGTAGTGCCCTTGCCCCCGTTCCCGCTGCTGTCCCTGTACCTTTACGCATACGCCTGGGTGAGTTTTGATTGTGATGTCACTCACTCAGCGTAATGCCTCTTGCCCCCGTTCCCGCTGCTGTTCCTGTACCATTACGCATACGCCTGGGTGAGTTTTGATTGTGATGTCACTCACCCAGCGTATTGCCTCCTTTAGTTCTCACTTAGTTAGTAGTTTGGACATTTCATCTCCCACTCTGTTTTTGTTCTCACTTAGATAGTATTTTTGGACATTACATCTCCCCCTGTGTGTTTGTCACACGAAGATATTATTACTTTGTTACTTTGTTACTTTGTTATTTGGACTGTTCTGCATCTGCTCTGTTTGTTCCCTTTTGAATATTAACCCTCTCCTCTGTTCTGCAGAGCGGCCCAGATGTTTTCCCACCAGTCCCCAGTTTCCTCCCTGTCCCCAGCCCGCCTCCGCGGGTCTCTGTCCCCAGTTCCTCCCTGTTCCCCAGCCCGCCTCCGCGGGCCTCAGTCCCCTCTGTTCCTAGTTCCTGGTCCCAAGTTCTTCCCTTCTAGTTCCACCTAGTTCCTTGTCCCTAGATCTCCTAGTCCCCAGTTCTCCTGTTCCCTAGCTCTCCTTGTCCCGACTTCTCCTAGTCTCTAGTTCCTAGTGTTCCTTTAACCTTCCCCTAGCGTTCCTTTAATGTTTCCCCTAGCGTTCATTAACCTTCCCTTAGTGTTCCCTTTTCCTGCCCGCCTCTTAAAGGCACCTAGTTTTTCCCCTCTTGTTATATTCCTGTATTTGTGTTCTCCCTTAAAGGGACAGTGCCCTTTTTCCCTGTCTCTCAATAAATATCTGTTTCTTGGCAAACCATCATACCTGTCTTGTGTTGTGCGATTGGGGTCGGTTACAAACCATAACACTTATGCTATAACGTTGATACATTAATATGCAGACTCCAAGGTAGATGGTTACAGGTTGATGCTGAGTAATTATATAATAATTATTGTCGCTGTTTTAATGGCATTTGAATGAGCAATTTAACTGTGATCCGATCCTACCTTGGACTAACTGCTAATCTGCCTTAAATGTGTTTTGAATTTTCCGTGATCCACTTATGCTATAACGTTGCGACATTAATATGCAGACTCCAAGGTAGTTGGTTACAGGGTTGATGCTGAGTAATTATATAATAATTAGTGTCGCTGTTTTAAGGGCATTTGAATGAGCAATTTAACTGTGATTCGATCCTACCTTGGACTAACTGCTCCGACCGATATCTTTATTGAAACAATGTATGATGACAGGTGGTGGCAGGTGTTGCCTATTACCATCCCCGGATTGATTAATGAATGATTGTGTTTAATTCTATTCTTACATAGGTTAGGTCATCTCAACCGTTGTGCCTGATCAGAGGGACGGCTAAAGGGGTGCACTTTGACCATAACCTTTTTTTCCCTTCCTCCCTTTTTTTTTGTCATTGTTTAATTGACACTGTTCACACAATTTTGCACAATTAACCTGTGACCCGAACCTGCCTTAGACTATCGGCTGGGATGCTTTAATTTAATTTTGGTTTTGAATTTTCCTATACCTTTTTGGGCTATAACAATGTGATGTTGAAGCGCAGATTCGGAAATAGAGGGCTGCAGGTTGATGCAGAGTTATTATTTAATAATGGCTATTTTTACCATTATGGTTGTCTCATGTTGGGGCCAGGGCTCAGGTGGTTTTCGACCGATATCTTTATTGAATTTTATTTTATTATTATTTGTGTTTATTGGACTAGTGGGGGTTTACTCAGGGGTTTATCTAGAGGGGGGTGGGAGTGGGAAGCGTCTTATTGATCCATGTCTCTAGTGGGAAGTGATAGGAAGATGACCATCCTCAGTGGATGGGGCATAGGGTGGGGATTGGAGAGTGGGTATAGAGGAACTTATAGTAGGACGGGTGGGTTAGGGTTTAGAGTAGAAGGAGGGGGGGCTGTAGCTGGGGTGGTTTTTTATGTGTTCTATGTACTGTTGTCTTATATATGTGTAAGTGTTCCTCCTCTGAACTCCTGGGATTGACCATCCGGGCCCGCCGGGATCGGCACCTCTGTACTCAGCCTGGCTGCACGGGTATGTTCTCTACGCACTTATACAAGCTCGACCATGGCTAAATTGAATATTTTAATTTGGAACGCAGGAGGGCTTAACACCCCACACAAGCGTGCCAGTGTCCTTTGGCTATTGAAGAGGAGAAATATTGACCTTGCTCTCCTTAGTGAGACGCATTTAATGGTAGGTGACGTGTCAAGACTGGCAAATCGGCAATATCACGTTATCTCCTCATCCTCAGCCGATGATAAGACGAAAGGAGTAGTCATAGTTACAAGACGTAACCTTGATATCAAAATCTTGGATGTATGGTCGGACACGGAGGGAAGGATTACTATAGCAAAAGTTGAATTCTTGCATAGGAAGATGGCTATAATAGCAATGTATGCTCCTAACACATTTGATTCAGCGTTCTATAATACAATCACGAAGAATATGTTGGAACTTAATGGATACGCTCTCATTGTGGGTGGCGATTTTAATGCGTGCTGGGATGCGGAGATGGATAGGTCCGGGCCCTCTGAAACGAGCGACCAGAAACGGGCCTCTAAGGCCCTCAGGATGTGGGCCAAAGACACGGGGCTCACAGACCTCTGGCGTTTATGCAACCCCACCCTCAGAGATTACTCTCACCTGTCAGCCAGACACAAAAGCTTCTCTCGAATTGACTATGCATTCGCGTCCCCTAATATGTTTGATAGTTTCGATGTCTCATTGGTTCCCTTGGCTCTCTCAGACCA
Organism: Notolepis coatsorum; assembly: GCF_963971535.1. Lineage (NCBI taxonomy): Eukaryota > Metazoa > Chordata > Actinopteri > Aulopiformes > Paralepididae > Notolepis > Notolepis coatsorum. The sequence continues at coordinate 10,572,465 of NC_140182.1, forward strand.
CAAGGGGATTTTCCTTACGGCAACCTTTGGCAGGCTCTCCGCAAGAGCTCCCAGATGGCGTTTTAATTCGACCTTGCTAAAGAACGATGACTTCTGTTCTGAGTTCAGGAGTAAACTAGCTGAATTTTTGCAGATCAACGTTGGCACAGTAGAAGACCCTAGGGTCCTGTGGAACGCATTGAAAGGATTCATCAGGGGTCATGTCACACTATTTGCCTCCAATTTGCGAAAATCCCGGTCAAAAAAGCTAGAAGGACTGGAATCATTATATGCGGACCTATACGCATCCTTGCAAACTGACTATAATGAACGACTAAACACACAACGTAAGATAGTCAAAAAAGAAATAAACTCCATACTTAAACAACAGTCTGAGTTTTTGATACATAGGACAAGACAAAATTACTATTTTCACGGCTCCAGACCTAGCCATCTATTGGCAATGAAAATACGCTCAAATGATCATTTCTCAGATATCCCCTCGATTAGGACGAGCCAGGGTGCAGTCACTACTGATTCGAAAAAGATCAATGACACTTTTAAAGAGTTTTACTCACAGTTATATAGCTCAGAGGGTAATCTGGATGACTCTAGATTTGAATCGTTCATTGGCGGGCTTGAGATACCCCACATTTCTGAGGAAGAGGCCAAGGAACTGGGGAGACCGATTACTCTCGTAGAATTGAGGGAGACTATTGTTGAAATGCAGAGGGGTAAGGCGCCAGGCTGGGATGGTATTCCACCCGAAGTGTATTTAGCTTTCTGGGACCAACTGGGTCCATTGATGCTCGATATGATCAATTACGCTATCGAACAAGGGGAGTTCTCAAGAGATGTCAATATGGCGTTGATTTCTTTACTTCTCAAAAAGGACAAAGATCCCAATGATTGTGGTAGCTATAGACCCTTGAGTCTTCTCGGGGCCGATTTAAAGGTGTTTGCCAAGGTGCTGGCCCGTCGCCTGCAGAGATTTATGTCTGTATTGGTACACTGCGATCAAACTGGTTTTATCCCGGGGCGTCTGGCTGCAGATAATCTTAGGAGGCTGTTGCATGTAATCGATAACAGTAAAGACAATACAACTCCATCCACAGTTCTGTCTTTGGATGCCATGAAGGCGTTTGACAGACTTGAGTGGTCATACCTGTGGAAGGTACTTGAGGTCATGGGTCTTGGAAAGAGTTTTATTCATATGATTAAAGTCCTGTATGCCTCGCCGTCTGCGATGATACTGACAGGCAAAAACTGTTCCACACTCTTTCCAGTCTCCAGATCTTCTAGACAGGGTTGCCCTCTGAGCCCGGGACTGTTCGCGCTTTCCCTCGAACCTTTGGCCCAATTTATTAGGCAATCGGAGGACATCGTCCCCATAATGGTCAACAATACTCCACACAAAATTGCTCTCTATGCGGATGACCTGCTGATTTTCATGGACGACCCCTCCCGATCGGCCACAAAATTATTGAGGATAATCGACGACTTTGGTAAATTGTCAGGTTTTAAGATTAACTGGAACAAATCAGCCTGCCTACCTCTTAATGAACTGGCCAAGGCGGTACGACTACCAGCTGATATCCCCATAGTAGAACATTTTAAATACCTGGGCATAGAGATATTCCCCACGCTGAACCAAACTACTAAGTACAACTTCACGGGTACTTATGATAAAATACGCCAGGATCTAGACAGGTGGTCGTCCCTTCCTAACTCCTTACAAGCCCGGGCTTCCATAATCAAAATGAACATCCTGCCTAGGATACATTTTATTAGCTCAATGCTCCCTCTGCCCCCTCCAATAGACCACTGGCGCAAGGTACAATCGATGGTATCTAAGTTTGTCTGGAATAACAAACGCCCGAGAATCAAAAGGGCTACTACTCAACGTAGGAAACAAGATGGGGGCCTCGCAATCCCTGATTTTAAACTTTATTTCTGGTCCTTTTCACTGAGACCTCTGATGTGCTGGCTAGACCCTGTAGAGGCTGTATCGTGGCGCTCCTTAGAAGCGGCGGCGGTGTCTCCGCTAAGATTGCAGGATGTAGTGTACTCCACTGTCTCTATTGCGAAATGCCGGCTGAGGTATGGACCGATCATAACTCACGTGATCCAAACGTGGCGTAATGTACAGAGGTCGTGTGGGGTTAAATGCCCTTGGCACCTGGACTCTCCAATTTTTAATAACCAGCAATTACTTGTTGGACACAAGCCGGTTAATATTCCTCAATGGCAAAGGAGGGGAGTGCATACTCTGGAGGATATTTATGATAAGAACGGCCTCCGTGCGTTTCAGGACTTAAGAGAATTTTATGATCTTCCCGGCGAGTCCTTCTTTCTTTACCTTCAACTAAGGTCAGCACTGAGGGCGCATGGCGTACCGTGGGCTCAAGCCTTGCACCCACACCCCTTCCTCAGGCTCATAGTGGACAGGACGACATCCAGAGGGTTTGTCTCCGACTTTTATACGCTCTTAATTCAATCCACGTATAAAAATTTATCATTGGATACAATCTGGCGTGTGGATATCCCGGAGTTGGACCCCGAGTTTGACTGGGATGATGTTTGGGCGAATGTGGCATTATCTTCCCGCAACCCCAATCACCAGCAAATTAATTTTAATTATATTCATAGGACCTATCTTACACCTAGGAAGCTATTTGCTATGGGACTGATAACCGACTCTCGGTGCACTTTGTGCTCTCAAAAGGCCACTGGCACTTATATGCATATGTATTGGGATTGCCCACCAGTGGCCCGCTTCTGGAGGTCAATAACGGACAAACTTTCAGATCTGTGTGGCTTAACTATCCCATTCACAGCTGTTACGCTACTCCTGAACGATATAACGACACTACCCGCGTCCGTACAACTGAAAAGGGTTGTCCTAGCGGGCGTCACAGCAGCGAAGAAGCTAATAGCAATGAGATGGAAGGAGCCTGAGAAGCTTACAATGATTAACTGGTCCCTAACTCTATTGGATGTGATTTATCTTGAGATATCCACAGCCCGGGTGATTGGGGTGGGGCAGGCTGGAATTGACCTGTGGTTCGCAGCAGCTGAGAAGGTAAAGACCGCAGTGTGCGGCTGAGCGGGGTTGGGGTGCGTGTTCGGGTGAGTCCGGCGGTCTCTTGGGAGGGGGAGGAGGAAATGTTTTTGTCTGTCTTGTCCCTTGTCTTGTCATCTTGAGTTTAGCTGGGGATATTATGGGGGGGCAGCTATTTAACTAGTTCTTCACTGTTTGGCCACTTTTACGCGGTCTCTGTGAGTCTATGGAACACCTACAGGTTTTTGTTTTTTCATGAAGGTTCATTGCTCTGTTTTCAGGTCGTGTTCCCCCAAAAAAATGGTCCTTGTGGTGGGTTGGAGATGTACGTTTTATTAATATGGGGTCACACGGCCGGGAATCGGGACTGAACACTGGGAAAGACCATTTATTAGATAGTACCCCTTGGAATTAATTTAGTAGGTTGAACTCTGGTTTCTTTTCTCTTGTCTGTATAATTGTTAGTCATTATTATTATTGTTTTTGTTATTTTCTTGTGAAGTTCTATGTATTGTGATTGTGGTTAATGTGTTGTCTTGTTTCGTGAGAATGTCAATAAAAAAAAAAAAAGCCTGACGATGTGCATTGGGCCGCGGCTCTCTGACGCCTTATTTTCTGGGTCCTGGCCTGAAAAGTTTGGGAACCCCTGGTCTATACTACTATGCTCTCAACACTGCAGCACTCAAGTTCAACACTGTTTGATGAACAATCTTACTGACCCTTAGCTGCCAGAGTTGTACCCTTCCTTCCTGCTGACTTGTTCCTTACACAACTTGTAAGTGGCTTTGGATAAAAGCGGTCAGCTAAATGACTAAATGTAAATGTAAAATGAAAATACGTGCACTGTATGTATCCCTTTGGTACTGAATTAGATGAGACATTAGATCCCATATCTATGAAGAGAATTGGGATAATATCATATACTGTATAATATAGTGTGACGAGCCTTGTGGTGTTCAGGCTCGACACGGAGCAAAACAAACAATTCCAATGTCCACATAAGCACAATTTCAATAAAAAAATGATATTTATTGATCGACAGTACAGGTCCGGTGGGCAATAGAGTAGTCAAATGACAGTCCAGGGTCAAAACACGTCCCAGGCTCTAGTACAAAAAGGGAATGTTCAATACTCAGGGTTTGTCGTCCGGTCCAGGGTCAGTTTCACAGGGGGGGGGGGGGGGGGGGTATCTCAGCCAGTCCAGGGTCCAGTACCACGAACACCTTCTCGCTCTAACCTCTCCTTCCAACTACCTCTCACCTCACAAACTCCGTATATCACACTCTCTCCACGATCTCTGCTACTTCCTCACCTCCACTCCACTCTTCTCTGTCTCCCCTAGGGCTTTATGCTGTGTGTGTGTCTTGTATGTGTGTGTGTGTGTGTGTGTGTGTGTGTGTGTGTGTGTGTGTGTGTGTGTGTGTGTGTGTGTGTGTGTGTGTGTGTGTGTGTGTGTGTGTGTGTGTGTGTGTGTGTGTGTGTGTGTGTGTGTGTGTGTGTGTGTGTGTGTGTGTGTGTGTGTGTGTGTGTGAGTGTGTGTGTGTGTGTGTGTGTGTGGGATGTGGGTGATCACGTGGTGCACAGGTGTATTCCATCAGTCCCAATCAACTCCTGAATTAACTCTCCTCTGCCCGTGACAATAGTATCTCCCTTCCTCCACGTAAACCAAGTGACGAGGGATGATATCTGCCACAATAGCAAAAAAAATTATCCTGCTCAACTGGAACAAACAAAGACCTCCAACACTTGAGCTCTTTAAAGAGATTATCCAGGACACTTTGCAGCTGGAACAGGGAACATGTACTTTGAAGAACAAAGTATACGTCTTTCTCAGAACTTGGGAACCCCTCATGGACCTCTGACTGTCCACCAACATCAGTGTGTTGTGCCTTAATCACTTATTGTGGCAGAAACCGGACTCATCGATTATATATCGTAGACAGATCTTCTGATCAAAATAGGTTTAATAGTAAAGAAAAGTAATATAAAGTACATGTGGGTTAAATGAGCTTTGGCTGAGAGGAGTGCTCTCCTCTGGCCAGCTAGGAGACACTGAGGAAGAGGAGTGCTCTCCTCTGGCCAGCTAGGAGACACTGAGGAAGAGGAGTGCTCTCCTCTGGCCAGCTAGGAGACACTGAAGAAGAGGAGTGCTCTCCTCTGGCCAGCTAGGAGACACTGAGGAAGAGGAGTGCTCTACTCTGGCCAGCTAGGAGACACTGAAGAAGAGGAGTGCTCTCCCCTGGCCAGCTAGGAGACACTGAAGAAGAGGAGTGCTCTCTTCTGGCCAGCTAGGAGACACTGAGGAAGAGGAGTGCTCTCCTCTGGCCAGCTAGGAGACACTGAGGAAGAGGAGTGCTCTCCTCTGGCCAGCTGGGAGACACTGAAGAAGAGGAGTGCTCTCCTCTGGCCAGCTAGGAGACACTGAAGAAGAGGAGTGCTCTCCTCTGGCCAGCTAGGAGACACTGAGGAAGAGGAGTGCTCTCCTCTGGCCAGCTAGGAGACACTGAAGAAGAGGAGTGCTCTCCTCTGGCCAGCTAGGAGACACTGAGGAAGAGGAGTGCTCTCCCCTGGCCAGCTAGGAGACACTGAGGAAGAGGAGTGCTCTCCTCTGGCCAGCTGGGAGACACTGAAGAAGAGGAGTGCTCTCCTCTGGCCAGCTAGGAGACACTGAAGAAGAGGAGTGCTCTCCTCTGGCCAGCTAGGAGACACACTGAAGAAGAGGAGTGCTCTCCTCTGGCCAGCTAGGAGACACTGAGGAAGAGGAGTGCTCTCTTCTGGCCAGCTAGGAGACACTGAAGAAGAGGAGTGCTCTCCTCTGGCCAGTTAGGAGACACTGAAGAAGAGGAGTGCTCTCCCCTGGCCAGCTAGGAGACACTGAGGAAGAGGAGTGCTCTCCTCTGGCCAGCTAGGAGACACTGAAGAAGAGGAGTGCTCTCCTCTGGCCAGCTAGGAGACACTGTAGAAGAGGAGTGCTCTCCTCTGGCCAGCTAGGAGACACTGAGGAAGAGGAGTGCTCTCCCCTGGCCAGCTAGGAGACACTGAAGAAGAGGAGTGCTCTCCTCTGGCCAGCTAGGAGACACTGAGGAAGAGGAGTGCTCTCCTCTGGCCAGCTAGGAGACACTGAGGAAGAGGAGTGCTCTCCTCTGGCCAGCTAGGAGACACACTGAAGAAGAGGAGTGCTCTCCTCTGGCCAGCTAGGAGACACTGAAGAAGAGGAGTGCTCTCCCCTGGCCAGCTAGGAGACACTGAGGAAGAGGAGTGCTCTCCTCTGGCCAGCTAGGAGACACACTGAAGAAGAGGAGTGCTCTCCTCTGGCCAGCTAGGAGACACTGAAGAAGAGGAGTGCTCTCCTCTGGCCAGCTAGGAGACACTGAAGAAGAGGAGTGCTCTCCCCTGGCCAGCTAGGAGACACTGAGGAAGAGGAGTGCTCTCATTGTGGCCAGCTAGGAGACACTGAGGAAGAGGAGTGCTCTCATCGTGGCCAGCTAGGAGACACTGAGGAAGAGGAGTGCTCTCCTCTGGCCAGCTAGGAGACACTGAGGAAGAGGAGTGCTCTCCCCTGGCCAGCTAGGAGACACTGAGGAAGAGACAGAGACTGTGATCTTAAGTAGAGAGAGGGGTGGGGGCTGTAGCCTTTGGCCTCTCGGGCTAGGTTCAAGATTCAAGAGGTTTATTCATCACATACATACACACAAGACATATAGTGAAATGAAGGTGGCCATGGCCGCTTCGATTGTGCAAAGAAATACAAATAATAATAGAATAAAATAGAATAGAAATAAAATAGACATGATAAAAGTACTAAGATCAAATACAAAAGGTAATGAGTCCTATGTACACTACTATACAATATACAGTTATACTCTATGTCACTATGCTAGCCTAACTATACTATACAAAAACGTCCAGTTATGTTTTTTTTCTTTTTTTTTGTGTGACCTTTTTTCTTTCCTTTAAAGTGATATTTTCTTATGTGTTTAAAGTGACATATGGTGTGTTTGTGTGTGAGAGAGTGCAGAATGTGTGGTGTATGTGTGTGTTCATGTGTGCTTGTCTGTGGAGAGATCAGTGTTAAATATTCTGATGGCCTGGGGGAAGAAGCTGAGCCTGAGTCTCTCTGTTCTTGCTGCGTGTGTGCGTAGGCACTTGCCTGACCGCAGCTGCTAGAACAGGCTATTGTTGGGGTGGTGAGGGTCCTTCATTAATCTGCAGGCTCTGGATTTGCACCTCCTATTGTATAATTCCTGCATAAGATGTGAACTAAGCTGGGCGGCTACATGGCGCAGTGGGCAAGGCGCTCGCAGCGAATGCTGGAGACTAGGCTCGAACAGGATGCCTCCTGTTCGAGCCCCGCTCTCCACATTGCTTTCAGTTTAGCTGGTCGTCCACAGTAATACACATTGGCCGTATTACGGGGAGGGAAACTGAAGGGTGGGGATCGGGCGTTGTGGACAGCGACTCCTACAGGTCGGTTGGTGCGCCTGCGCAGTAAAATCAAGAAGCGACGGGGGGCGGGGCCCCTCCAAAGCCCAGACCCCCCCGACGCTGAAAGATCGAGCCGCGCAGGTGGAAAGATGCGACGGCTGTTAACCTCGAGTATCGGAGGGGACTCGTGCTATGTATGACTTAGTCCACATTGCAGCCGGCTTGTGGGAGGCAAGAAACAACGTTCGAAGACAGGGGAGGGTTGAATTGGACGATACGAAAATTGGGATGGGAAAAAAAAAAAATATGTGAACTAAGCTATTGTTGGGGGCCACCAAGAGGGATTCTCCAACTAACTCTATCAAAATAAATAATAAAGTGTGAAGGTGGTCTCTGATCCCTGAACGTCTCTCTCTGGTCTCCCCAGGCGTGGCGCTGCTGGTGTCTCCCGATGTCCCCCTGAAGGTGGGCCTGGACAGCAGACAGCAGTTGTGCCTGCAGTCTCTCCCCACCATGGAGCGCCTGCCTCTGCAGTACACCGTGTGTGTCGCCCGCAACGTCCGGGCCGCCCACCGGCACGGCCTGCAGCGGCTCTCCCAGCCCCGCCGGGAGCTGCCCAACCTGAGGACCATGTGGTGAGTCAGGTCACATCACATCACATTACATCACATTACATTACATCACGTCACATCACATCACATTACATCACATTACATTACATCACATTACATTACATCACATCACATCACGTCACGTCACGTCACGTTACATTACATTACATCACATTACATCACATTACATTACGTCACGTCACATCACATTACATCACATCACATCACATCACGTCACATTACATCATATTACATTACATCACATTACATTACATTACATCACATTACATTACATCACATTACATCACATTACATTACATTACATTACATCACATTACATCACATCACATCACATCACATTACATTACATCACATTACATCACATTACATTACATTACATTACATCACATTACATCACGTCACATCACATCACATCACGTCACGTCACATTACATTACATCACATCACATCACATCACGTCACATTACATCACATCACATCACATTACATCACATCACATCACATTACATCACATTACATCACATCACATCACATCACATCACATCACGTCACGTCACATTACATTACATCACATCACATCACATCACATCACATCACATCACATCACATCACATCACATCACATCACATCACGTCACATCACGTCACATTAGACTATTTAATGAATGAGTGAATCTTAGGATTTGTCCAGGTGGCCCAGAGCCTCAGATCCCAACCTGACCCCCCCTCCTGGTCTTCTTCTAGGCTGCCTCTCTGGAAGCTGCTGCCCAGCGTGGACTCGGGGCAGAAGGTGGAGAGGGAGCTCAGGACCTTCTCCAACCGCCTGAGGAGACACCAGCTGGGGCAGGGCGTCATCAGCCTCAACGAACATTCCACCACCCTCCTCTCCGACATGGTGGGTGATGGTTAGGGGGAGACCTCACGATACGATACTATCGCGATACTTGCGTCACGATACGATGGTATCGCGATACTAAATATATCGCGATACGCTGAGTATTGCAGATTTTTTATTATTCTTTTTTTTTTTTACCAGATTTCTTTTTATTACCTTTTTTCAACTGCAAAGTAAAACTTTGTCAACATGTTTTATCTGATAAAATAAAGTTCAGTCTGTTCATCTCACTTCAATCATTTTTATTGCAGAACATGGTATTTTCTCAAGCAGACGGATGTAAACACTGTAATCTGTGTTGCATGTACCTGACAAACTGAACTGTTTGTATTACAGTCATATTCCAACTTAACTGAATGCACATGTGTGTGTGTGTGGACTACTGTACTATTACAGGTATTGAAATGCACAATGCAACTTCCTTATACCAAAAAAATAAATAAAAATTATGAATAATTAAATATCGATACTTGGCGTCCCTGTATCGATACAGTATCGCCATGTATCGCGATACTACTACGTATCGATTTTTTCCCCCACCCCTAGTGATGATCCCTGTCTCCTCTCCATCTGTTCTCACCTTCTCACCTTTGATTTTATTTTATTTCAATATCCCCATTAGCTGGTGCCATAGCAACCAGCTAGTCTTCCTGGGGTCCACACAAAAAAAACATACAGAAACAATTATTATTCCAAAACAAAATGATTAAAAGTCAGTACTCAACACACAATGCATAATGAAACTAACAATTAAGATGGCTAAAATTACATGCAAGCACAGAAACAGGAAACAAAAAAACAAAAACTAAAATACTTTACAGTGTTAAATACAATTTAAGATTATTTTAAAAAGTTAATCTACTAGGGAGGCTAGGTGGCGTAGCGGAGATTGCGTTCGTCACCAACCCCGGAGCTGTGAGCTGGATTCGCCTGTTCGGGGTTGTCACCAGCTTGGCTGGCCGTTCACACTAATACAATTGGCTGTATTAGAGGGTGGGAGAAGCTGGCGGGGTGGGTCCGGGTCGTTGTAAACAGCGACTCCTACAGTTCGGTCGGGGCACCTGCTAAGCGCTGATAGGACCTGAGTGGGATAGTGTGATCCTCCCACACGCTACGCCCTCTCAGGGAGGATCCGCGCTGCCAGGTGAAAAGAAGCGGTGATTGGCTGGACGTGTGTCGGAGGAAGCACGTGATAGCCTCCACTCTCCCAGATGATCTGACTGTGGGGGGTAAGTGCGCAGCGACCAGGAAGGGGATTGGGAATTGGCATACGACTAACATTGGGATGGGTGAAAATCGGAGGAAAAATGGAGGGGGAAAAAGATAAAAAAAATAAATAAAATGTATCTACTGTAAATGCAGCAGAGGTTTTGAGGCAAAGAGTGAATGCTCTAAAAATAAAAGATCTCCTTAAAGCGTTGGTTTTTGGACCTGGCAAATCAAGCACCTTCTCACCATCTCACCTTCTCACCTTCTCACCTCCTTCTCACCATCTCACCTTCTCACCTTATCACCATCTCACCTTCTCACCATCTCACCATCTCACCATCTCACCTTATCACCTCCTTCTCACCATCTCACCTTCTCACCTTATCACCATCTCACCTTCTCACCATCTCACCATCTCACCATCTCACCTTATCACCTTCTCACCTTCTCACCATCTCACCTTCTCACCTTCTCACCATCTCACCATCTCACCTTCTCACCTTCTCACCATCTCACCTTATCACCATCTCACCTTCTCACCTTCTCACCTTCTCACCATCTCACCATCTCACCATCTCACCTCCATCTCACCATCTCACCTTCTCACCTTCTCACCATCTCACCATCTCACCATCTCACCATCTCACCTTCTCACCTTATCACCATCTCACCAACTCACCATCTCACCATCTCACCTTCTCACCTTCTCACCATCTCACCTTCTCACCTTCTCACCTTCTCACCTTCTCACCTTCTCACCATCTCACCATCTCACCATCTCACCTGTTCACCTTCTCACCTTCTCACCATCTCACCTTCTCACCTTCTCACCATCTCACCATCTCACCATCTCACCTGTTCACCATCTCACCTTCTCACCATCTCACCATCTCACCTTATCACCTTCTCACCTTCTCACCATCTCACCATCTCACCTTCTCACCATCTCACCTTCTCACCATCTCACCATCTCACCATCTCACCATCTCACCATCTCACCTTCTCACCTTCTCACCTTCTCACCTTCTCACCATCTCACCATCTCACCTTCTCACCTTCTCACCATCTCACCATCTCACCATCTCACCTTCTCACCTTCTCACCATCTCACCATCTCACCTTCTCACCTTCTCACCATCTCACCATCTCACCTTCTCACCATCTCACCACCTTCTCACCATCTCACCTTCTCACCATCTCACCTTCTCACCATCTCACCACTATCTCACCTTCTCACTTTCTCACCATCTCACCATCTCACCATCTCACCTTCTCACCATCTCACCATCTTACCATCTCACCATCTCACCTTCTCACCATCTCACCATCTCACCATCTCACCTTCTCACCATCTCACCATCTCACCTTCTCACCTTCTCACCATCTCACCATCTCACCTTCTCACCTTCTCACCATCTCACCTTCTCACCTTCTCACCATCTCACCTTCTCACCTTCTCACCTTCTCACCTTCTCACCATCTCACCTTCTCACCATCTCACCATCTCACCATCTCACCATCTCACCATCTCACCATCTCACCATCTCACCTGTTCACCTTCTCACCTTCTCACCATCTCACCTTCTCACCATCTCACCATCTCACCATCTCACCTGTTCACCATCTCACCTTCTCACCATCTCACCATCTCACCTTATCACCTTCTCACCTTCTCACCATCTCACCATCTCACCTTCTCACCATCTCACCTTCTCACCATCTCACCTTCTCACCTTCTCACCATCTCACCTTCTCACCTTCTCACCATCTCACCATCTCACCTTCTCACCTTCTCACCTTCTCACCTTCTCACCATCTCACCATCTCACCTTCTCACCTTCTCACCATCTCACCATCTCACCATCTCACCATCTCACCTTCTCACCATCTCACCATCTCACCTTCTCACCTTCTCACCATCTCACCTTCTCACCTTCTCACCATCTCACCATCTCACCTTCTCACCATCTCACCTTCTCACCTTCTCACCATCTCACCATCTCACCTTCTCACCATCTCACCTTCTCACCTTCTCACCATCTCACCTTCTCACCTTCTCACCTTCTCACCATCTCACCTTCTCACCTTCTCACCTTCTCACCTTCTCACCATCTCACCTTCTCACCATCTCACCTTCTCACCTTCTCACCATCTCACCTTCTCACCTTCTCACCTTCTCACCATCTCACCTTCTCACCTTCTCACCTTCTCACCTTCTCACCATCTCACCATCTCACCTTCTCACCATCTCACCTTCTCACCTTCTCACCATCTCACCTTCTCACCTTCTCACCTTCTCACCATCTCACCTTCTCACCTTCTCACCTTCTCACCTTCTCACCATCTCACCTTCTGTGATGGCCTATTGTGTCATCGTTAAGGTGTCTATGAGTTCACAGACAGTAGCCACAGAGCCAGAGTGAGATACTTGCTACGAGTATCGTTCGTTCCCACAGAGCCAGAGTGAGATACTTGCTATTAGGGATGTCCGATATTATCGGCCTACCGATATTATCGGCCGATATTGGCATTAAAATGTAATATCAGATATTATCGGTATCGGTTTTCAAAAATGTATTTAACCTTTATTTACCCAGGCAAGCAAGTAAGAACAAATTCTTATTTTATTTATTGTCAAAAGTATGCATAATGTTGTGTTAATTCCACGACAAGAGATATGTAATGTTAATTACCTGAAATTATTACGTTTTTTTGGGGGGGGGGGGGGGGGGGGGAACCCTGCATATATTGGTATCGGTTGATATCGGTATCGGAAATTAAGAGTTGGACAATATCGGTATAACGGATATCGGTAAAAAAGCCAACATCGAACATCCCTAGTTTCTATGAGTATCGTTCCCACAGGGCCAGAGTGAGATATCGTTCCCACAGGGCCAGAGTGAGGTACTGGCTCACAGTCCCTTTCCCCCAAGTTCATCTCTGAATTCACACCCACTGTCAACCTACTGGTTTACCATCTGGCCTGTGATGTTGATGAGGGTTCACTGGTCAGGGGGGTTCAGCACTGGTCAGGGGCAGAGATGAAAGGCTTTGGTTAAGTGGATCTCCAGGAGGAGAAGGAGGAGGAGGGGGAGGAGGAGGAGAAGGGGGAGGAGGGGGAGGAGGAGGGGGAGAAGGAGGAGGAGGGGGAGAAGGGGGAGGAGGGGGAGGAAGAGGAGGAGAAGGAGGAGGGGGAGGAGGAGGGGGAGCAGGAGGAGGAGCAGGAGGAGGAGGGGGAGGAGGAGGAGAAGGAGGATGGGGAGGAGGAGTGGGAGGAGGAGGGGGAGGAGGGGCAGGAGGAGGAGGATGAGGAGGGGGAGGAGCAGGATGGGGAGGAGGAGGAGGAGGAGGAGGAGGAGGAGGAGGAGCAGGAGGAGGAGAAAGGGGAGGAGGAGGAGGAGGAGGAGGAGGAGGAGGAGGATGGGGAGGAGGGGGAAGAAGAGGAGGAGGAGGAGGAGGAGGAGGAGGAGGAGGAGGAGCAGGAGGAGGATGGGGAGGAGGGGGAAGAAGAGGAGGGGGAGGAGGAGGAGGGAAGCGAGACGGGTATGTCACATGGTAGAAAAGAAAAAAGGTAACACATTATTTATTATATCAGCTCAATCATATTTTGTCAACATATATAGTTCCTGGTTATTTCCCAGGTACTTACAGGGCCTGATCTTTGCAGTATTGCTTAGTTTCAATATGAAATGCTTCTTTCTGTTTTGCCCCTGAGTGTGTGCTAGATAAAAAAATAGATAAAGTATCAAATAGAAAGTCAAAAGTACGTAAACAAGTGTAAACAAAAGTGTTCAATATACATACACAATATATACAAATATCTTAGGTGGTAGAAACAGGACAGTTTGGCCGACACGGGTCTCCAGGGGGGAGGTGGATCCTGAGCCTGGTGCCAGGCCCGGCCCGCATGCCTGGGAGGAACGAGAGACAGTGGTGGCTCGACGTGGGGGCTGCTGGTTCTGCTGAGAGCTCACAGCACTGTGTGTAATGGAGTCCCTCGCGTGTTGCTGAGCCGCTCCCTAGGAAGCCGTCATATCTGGTATTACGAGACTGTTGTCAAATGGATAAAGTCAATAATATATATCCAATTAGAAAACAAACATGACCGTGAGAAGAAAAGCACAGATGATCTCCTAACAGGTCCCATGGGAGGCATGAGGCAGACAGCTGTGGAGAGTAAAGGATAGGGGGCGCGAGGGGAGAGAGAGAGGCAGCCGGCCAACACTAACTAGTTCAGGTAAACCGGATACCAGCTTAATGCTGAGATCTGCCTCGCTACAGGAGAGGAGAGGAGAGGGGGGGAGAGGAGAGGAGAGGGGAGGGGAGGGGAGGGGAGAGGAGGGGAGAGGAGAGGAGAGGAGAGGAGAGGAGAGGAGAGGAGAGGAGAGCGGAGAGGAGAGGGGAGGAGAGGAGAGGGGAGAGGAGGGGAGGAGAGAGGGGAGGGGAGGGGAGGGGAGAGGGGAGGGAGAGGAGAGGAGAGGAGAGAGGGGAGGGGAGAGGAGAGGAGAGGAGAGGAGAGGAAAGAGAGGAGAGGAGAGGAGAGGAGAGGAGGGGAGGAGAGAGGGGAGGGGAGGGGAGGGGAGGAGAGGGGAGGGGAGGGTATGGTAGGGGAGGAGAGGAGAGGGGAGAGGAGAGAGGGGAGGGTAGGGGAGAGAGGAGAGGGTAGGAGAGGAGATGAGAGAAGAGAAGAGAGGAGGGGAGGAGAGGAGAGGGGATGAGAGGAGAAGAGACGGGGGGAGAGGGGAGGAGAGAGGAGAGGGGAGGGGGGCAGTATGTATTCTGTTATTCTATCTACACTCTGTCATCAAAACATTTATGTTCAGTTAAATGCTACAATGTTCTCACACGCAGAGAGGAGGGGGGTAGAGGGAGAGAGAGATAGAGGGGGAGGGGGAGATAGAGGGAGAGAGAGAGAGATAGAGGGAGAGAGAGAGATAGAGGGAGAGAGAGAGGGGGAGATGGAGAGATAGGTGATGGTGGTGGTGTTGATACTAGTGGTGGTGGTGGTGATACTGTAGTAGTGGTGGTGGTGGAGGTGATAGTACTGTAGTAGTGGTGGTGGTGGAGGTGATAGTAGTGGTGGTGGTGGAGGTGATAGTAGTGGTGGTGGTGGTGGAGGTGGTGTTGGTGGATGTGATAGTAGTGGTGGTGCTGGAGGTGATAGTAGTAGCGGTGATGATAGTAGTGGTGGTGGTGGTGGTGGTATAGGTGGTGTTGGTGGAGGTGATAGTAGTGGTGGTGATGATAGTAGTGGTGGTGGTGGTGGTGGTATAGGTGGTGTTGGTGGAGGTGATAGTAGTGGTGGTGATGATAGTAGTGGTGGTGGTGGTGGTGGTATAGGTGGTGTTGGTGGAGGTGATAGTAGTGGTGGTGATGATAGTAGTGGTGGTGGTGGCGGTAGAGGTGGTGTTGGTGGAGGTGATAGTAGTGGTGGTGATGATAGTAGTGGTGGTGGTGGTGGTGGTGGTGATGATAGTAGTGGTGGTGGTGTTGGTGGAGGTGATAGTAGTAGTGGTGGTGGAGGTGGTAGAGGTGGTGTTGGTGGAGGTGACAGGGTACTTCAGATTGAGATATGAAGAACAGTCACCCTGAGTTTGAGTCTCCTGGTGGATCAAAGGTATTAAGCACCAGGTCTCTGCCTGGTAGACAGACCCCTGCAGTAATTACTGGATGTAATAAGCCAAGCGTACAGCACTGCATGGAAACTCCTGTTAAGGCAGCGCACTGAACATGAACTGCTGGTGTACAGCCTTGTGGAAGTGTGAGCAGCAACAATGACCTACTGTAAAAGCGTCCCTCTCATTCTGTTTTTACTAGGATTCATAAATTATCAGTCACGCTATGAACTCTCTTCTCTAGTTTCCATATTAGTTTTCAGCGACACATCAGGAGTCAGGACTACTAAGTCGGCCTGAAGGAATAATGGCTTATAAACACATTCGCCAGGTTTCGGCCCGTATTACTGAAATGCCATCCAAAAATTTAAACTCACTGTATGATAAACTAAACAGAAATGGTCTGCCTGCTAGCTGTGTGATGGTGAGGTGATGTAGTGCATTAGAGCAGGGATGTTTGTTTGGATTTCTCTAATGCAGTGGTTCTCAACCTTTTTACACCAAGTACCACTTGAGAGCGTAGCTGGCTCTCCAAGTACGTTAAAATACAGTCTAACTCTATTCACAGTTCACGCAGGAGGCAAATTTATTCCTAATAACATTATTTATTATTTAACTTTTGTCAGACACAGCCCCAATGTACGAAAGGGGTACTAGAACTAGCAAACTCTTCCACACAATTCTCATACAATGCAAGGGGCATACTAACATTCTCACATAGCAAGTGAGAAAATTAAGAACTGTATTTCAGCAAAACACCCTCTCTGAATGAACACTCTCCATCTCTCTCACACACTCTCTCCCTCTCTCTCTCACACACTCTCTCCCTCTCACACACACTCTCTCCCTCTCTCTCTCACACACTCTCTCCCTCTCTCTCTCTCTCACACACTCTCTCCCTCTCCCTCTCACACACACTCTCTCCCTCTCACACACTCAAACAAATAAATAAGTGTCTCTTTCTCTGTCTGTCTGTCAGATTATCTCTCTCTCCCCCACTGTGTCTCC
>NC_140182.1:10589487-10619043 GCF_963971535.1 Notolepis coatsorum
TGAGCACCTGGAAAAGCGCTATATAAGATAGATGTATTATTATTATTATTATTATTATTACTACTACTACTACTACTACTACTACTACTACTACTACTACTACTACTACTACTACTACTACTACTACTACTACTACTACTACTACTACTACTACTACTACTACTACTACTTAGGGTGACCATATTTTGATTTCCAAAAAAGAGGACATGCTGGCCCCAGCCCCGAGATACATAATGATACTCAAAGTTTACTCAAATATGCCTTATTGTTATACTATTTTAAAAGTATGCCTCCTCTGTATGGATAGAAAATTATTATTTATATTATTTTATATAACACAATCATATCTCTCTATAACCAAAGACACACCAAACCAAAGTTACTCAACAATCAACATGTTTTATTATGCCTAAAATGATCTCTCTGACAAATCTCTTAAAAATCAACCTGTAACTAAATAATAGCTCTCTTTTCAAGTCTTACTGGGCAACAATAAATAACAAAAACATATGAAATAATGTTCTAAATAGTACCTCTTCTGTAGAAAATCCAGCTTTAACAAATTATCTCTGTATCTAGTAGCAGTAGTAGTAGTAGTAGTAGTAGTAGTAGTAGTAGTAGTAGTAGTAGTAGTAGTAGTAGTAGTAGTAGTAGTAGTAGTAGTAGTAGTAGTAGTAGTAGTAGTAGTAGTAGTAGTAGTAGTAGTAGTAGTAGTAGTAGTAGTAGTAGTAGTAGGGAAAGGCCACTTTAAATTAGTATAACATCAGGAACAGTGTATTGCACTACTAAAGCTACCTAGCATGTCCTATATGCTCTGTAAATACTATGTACAGATACCGAGATGTCACACCATGTTACCTGTTTATTACACTGTTGTTTTTATTGGATTCTATTATATGTTGTACCACTGTATTTTTATTGGATTCTATTATATGTTGTACCACTGTATTTTTATTGGATTCTATTATATGTTGTACCACTGTATTGCACATCGTCGCGGGCAAGACCAGCCGCATTTCATTGTATACCTGTATGCCGTGACAATTAAAACTCTTGACTTGACTTGACTTGAGTATTACTGCTGCTACTACTCTTGTTAACCGCGCTCCTCTCCCTGTCGTCGTGACTCATGTTTCCCAGACTAACGCTGCGTGTCTGTGTGCACTGCAGGTGCTGGTGGCCCCGGTGGTGGAGCAGGGCGCGCTGCGGAGGGACATATACCTGCCCGACGGGGGCTTCCAGTGGCAGGACAGGCGAAGCGCTCAGGTGTTTGACGGCGGGACGCTCCTGGAGGACTATCCCGTGGCCCTGGAGGAGGTGGCCGTCTTCTTACGGAGGAGCTGAGTCCTCCTCCTCCTCCTCCTCCTCCTCCTCCTCCTCCTCCTCCTCCTCCTCCGCTGAGTCACCTGACTTATCCTGATACTGTTTCAACTCTTATTCTTTTTTTTTTTTCTAAATATCCGTGCTGTTCTCAAGTTGCACTTTTCCACAAAAGACCATTGACAGTTGTCTCAAGGCCCGGTCTTGAGGTTAGATGTAGAGAGATATTTTTTATACTTGCACTTTAATTCAAAAACCATTTGTACTTTTTTTTCTTCGTGATATTTTTTCTTCCGTTAAAAAAAAAAAAAAAAAGAACAAACGTTAATCTGTTTTACCTCTCGGCTGATTAGTTTCAGGTACTGTATGGCCTGTTCTGCTTCTTTTTCTTTCTTTTTTTTTCTCTCGTGTATGTAAGTTACGGAGAAACCTGTGCGTTTACATACTGCATATCTTACAGTCTCTGAGCGTTTGGACTCGGTTCTCCTGAGACTCGGAGACGCCTTGTTTCGCTTAAAGGTGTACGTGGAATTTTATTGTTTGTTAAAATAAGTAGCTCTACGCACTCCGACAGACATCACTGATACTGAGTGTCTGGTCAGTAACATGGGTCTCCCAGTCCCTCCACTCTGCAGTAAACACAAAATACATTTCCTGGTATACCTTCCCACTTTCATCCAATCAGGAGAGAACTCCACACTGCAAAAATTATCTGAAAAAGATTTATTGAAACAATTAAAATAAAACCAGTGAAGTAAACAAACTTGGCTTGGCAAGATTTCTCGAAATAAGTACAAATATCTAGGGTTCTCTCTCCTGATTGGATAAAGTGGGAAGAGATACCAGAACATTTATTTTGTGTTTACTGCAGAGCGGAGGGACTGCGGGACCCATGTCACTGACCAGACACTCTGTATCGGTGATGGCTGTCGGAGTGTAGAGCTATTTAACACTTATTTTAACCAAAGAATACCACTTACAGCACCTTTTAAAAGAAAAACAAATCTATGAATCTCTCAAGAAGACCAAAATGAAGATGCAAGGACAGAGCACGATGTTCGGAAAGGGTTTCGTACCAAAGGAAGACGTTCGTCGGGAAAAAGGACAAACGCTCACAGGAGACTTTGCGTGAGGGAGACTGGTACGCAGCTTGGTACTCTACTCTACTCTACCGTGTACCATTGGTACTCTACTCTACTCTACCGTGTACCATTGGTACTCTACTCTACCATGTACTGTTAGTACTCTGCTCTACCATGTACTATTAGTACTCTACTCTACCATGTACACTGCTCTAACGTCTCGCTCCCTCATCGGAAAGACTTGTACTTGAACTGCCGTGCAGACGGACTGCTGGCGTGTGTTGAATGTACCTCAAGTTAAGTTTCTCACTACTGCTTTACTATTGACCTTTTCACCTTTATCTCAAGCCCCGCCCCTCTCTTCTCCACCCTGTCGATCGCGGCCGTCACTTCCCTCGGGACAAACGAACAAACAAAGGTTGCGATTGTTGTGAGGGTGGGGGGGAAAGAGGGGGCGGGGCTTGAGACGTCGATGGTTGAAACGCAAAAACATCCCTATCTGAATATGTCAGTTTTTTGAGAAAAGATTATAATAATTTAAGGATACCAATACAATACACTGCTTTTGGCTTTTTGGAAAATATCTTGCCGACAGACTGAATATCATCCAAAGTGAAATGAGAAAATCTGAAATTTTGCAGAGAGGAGGTTTTGCGTTCACACAAGACGTCACCCGCCCCTTCAAGCACTTAGCCTTAGAGTAGTAAAGTGACTTAGAGACATACCTTAACTTACCGCTCCACCGTCTAAATGAGTCGGTAGAGGCCAGGTGGACTTGACTCGGTGGTGATACGGTGTGGTTTGAGTTGATGCACCACTAGACTTTATAACCTCTCGCTAGTCTGTCGTCTTAAATGCTTGTAATAGGCTGCTGCTCTTCTCTTCACCAGCTCTTCTCTGGCGTTGTGTAGATTTTTCATGACAGGAAGGTCTAAAGAGAGAATGAAAACCAAACCCCCCACCCCCCTTCAAAATCAGCTCATCTTTCAACGTGTTCAATGTTCGAAACGTCCCTCTCACGTCGAGCGAAAGGGTTCGGGAAAGAAACCGCACGCCACCTTATGTTGAAAGGTCACGGAGGACTTCTCTTAGGCGGCCACCGGGATAAATACAGACGAGGAAACGAAACCACGCCCGTACATGTAGCCTCTCCATCCCCTTGGCTCGCACTCTGCCCACATTGGTTTTTATAATAATAATAATAACTTTATTTGTATAGCACTTTTCATACAGAAGTTGCAGTTCAAAGTGCGTTATAGTTATAGACAGAGAGAGTAAAAAAAAGTGCGGTTTGATTCAGTCTAAAAATAGGCAAACATTTTTATAATTATATTATTATTTATAATTTCTTTATAATTTAATAATTGTATGTTAGAAATAAAGTTCTAACATACAACAGAGTATCGCTCTTAACACTTTGAGTTTCTTTACAAAGTTCATACAACAGATCGCAGTGCATTTTCACTTTATATGTTTATCCAAGATGAGAGATGGCCTCAGAGCTCATCACCACACTGACTGAGAGGTGACGGAAGATTCTAGATTCAAGTTTCAAGATTCAAGCTTCAAGATTCAAGATGATTTATTGTCACGTGCACAGTTAAACAGACAGTTTGGGCCGTACAATGAAAATATTTAGTTTGCTAGTCCAGCCCTTCACACAACATCACACAGATCACACGATACTTAACTGAAAATGAACAACTTAAAATGAACAAGTAAGTAAACATTTTTTTTTTTTAAACCGGGAAAAAGAAAAGCATGTGATTATAGCAGCCTGTCCCTCTGGAAGATGTTGTGTGCACTGTGTTCCCTGAGCTTAGCATTCTGTGACGCTCTCATTACTTTATTTAATACTATATGTTTATACCATTATGTTCTTAACCTGATATCGCCTCACAACAACCACTTACAACTACTTCATTAGCAAGACAGCGACGGCAAAGACTCTCTCGTTTTTGCCAATTTGGGACCTGCACCCCGCCTCCCGCCTCCCCCATCACCTAATCGATCAGCACTTTGATGTACTTTTTACCGCTGATTGATTAGTACAACTTCACTGTATCGACCGAATGGCTCAGGTCTACCCCTCCAGCTTATCGAGATCACCGAATGTCTTAGTGAAATGTGTTGTGAACACGTCTACGTCTTAATAATAATCTCTCCAAGAGCTGAATGTACAAAAATGGACAAACTGTGATTATCCCCCACGGGAGCTATTTTTACGTAAAAAGCGGCTTTTCTTAGTGCTTCCGCTGAGCGCCGTGGGGGGCGACGCGAGTCCGGAGTTCGTGTTCTTCTTCCCTCTGCGCGGGCCGAGGGCCCGGGGAGCGCCTCCGAGTCCCGCTCCGTGTGGGGGGGGGGGAGGGCGAAGAAAAGTGTCTGATTATTGCAGTATCAGCGATGTACATAATTACAATGACTGTGCCATTAAGTGTTTCCTTCTCTTCTGTAAGTCAGAGAAATTTAGAATTGACAAAGTAATGAAGTTGCAATAAAGTTTACATTTTCTTACAGCAGCTGCTCTCGTTTCATTGGGTTTTATGGTTTTGAATGTTTTCTATCCGTTTGGCGACGAATCGACTTTGTTTACTCGCAACGTGTGTCTACCGTGAATATGTAAAGTAATCATTGTATGTAAAGTATTTGTGCTCTTCTGTGCTAATGTTTGCTTGTCCGACACTGTTTGACGAACAATCTTACTGACCCTTAGCTGCTAGAGTTGTACCTTCCTTCCTGCTGACTTGTTGTACCTTCCTTCCTGCTGACTTGTTGTACCTTCCTTCCTGCTGACTTGTTGTACCTTCCTTCCTGCTGACTTGTTGTACCTTCCTTCCTGCTGACTTGTTGTCCCTTCCTTCCTGCTGACTTGTTGTCCCTTCCTTCCTGCTGACTTGTTGTACCTTCCTGCTGACTTGTTGTCCCTTCCTTCCTGCTGACTTGTTGTCCCTTCCTTCCTGCTGACTTGTTGTTACCTTCCTTCCTGCTGACTTGTTGTTACCTTCCTTCCTGCTGACTTGTTGTCCCTTCCTTCCTGCTGACTTGTTGTACCTTCCTTCCTGCTGACTTGTTGTACCTTCCTTCCTGCTGACTTGTTGTACCTTCCTTCCTGCTGACTTGTTGTACCTTCCTTCCTGCTGACTTGTTGTACCTTCCTTCCTGCTGACTTGTTGTACCTTCCTGCTGACTTGTTGTACCTTCCTTCCTGCTGACTTGTTGTACCTTCCTTCCTGCTGACTTGTTGTACCTTCCTGCTGACTTGTTGTACCTTCCTTCCTGCTGACTTGTTGTACCTTCCTTCCTGCTGACTTGTAAGTGACTTTGGATAAAAGCATCAGCTAAATGACTAAATGTAAATTAATCTTTGCATGTTCCTGTGTGTGTGTGTGTGTGTGTGTGTGTGTGTGTGTGTGTGTGTGTGTGTGTGTGTGTGTGTGTGTGTGTGTGTGTGTGTGTGTGTGTGTGTGTGTGTGTGTGTGTTTGTTTGTGTGCATGTGTGTTGGTGTGTGTGTGCATGCCTGTCTGTCTGTCTGTCTGTCTGTCTGTCTGTCTGTCTGTCTGTCTGTCTGTCCGTCTGTCCGTCCGTCCTCACCTCCTGCTTCCCTCCTTGTCTTGGACAGAATCAGTCTGATTGTATATCTGTGTGTCTCTCTACTTGTCCTGACAGTCTGATTGTATATCTGTGTGTCTCTCCTTGTCCTGACAGTCTGATTGTATATCTGTGTGTCTCTCTCCTTGTCCTGACAGTCTGATTGTATATCTGTGTCTCTCTCCTTGTCCTGACAGTCTGATTGTATATCTGTGTCTCTCTCCTTGTCCTGACAGTCTGATTGTATATCTGTGTCTCTCTCCTTGTCCTGACAGTCTGATTGTATATCTGTGTGTCTCTCTCCTTGTCCTGACAGTCTGATTGTATATCTGTGTGTGTCTCTCCTTGTCCTGACAGTCTGATTGTGCATATATCGGTATTGGTTGATATCGGTATCCGAAATTAAGAGTTGGACAATATCGGTATATCGGATATCGGTAAAAAAGCCAATATCGAACATCCCTAATATATGTGTCTCCTTGTCCTGACAGTCTGATTGTATATATCTGTGTGTGTGTGTCTCTCTCTATCTGTGACTGATCCACTCATCACTCATCTCCCCTAATTCCATTTAAACCTAATAAAAGTTATTAATATCTCCGGTGAGCAGCGAGCAGGAGGTGCAGATTCTCAGGGGAGTCACATTCGTCCTCTCCTTCTCCTTCCTCCTCCTCCTCCCCCCCTCCTCCTCCTCCTCCTCACCTTGCTGCCTCTTGGCTGGGGGCCACCATGGGGCCCCAGGCTCTGCTCCTTCAGCTCCTCCAGACAGGTGCAGTGGGCTGCAGACGTACCTCCAGCCCCCCCCTCTCTGAGTCATGCAGCACTAAGATTCTGGATGAGCTTCTCTCACTCTAAAAACTCAGGAGGTAGAGCGTTCGTCCGGTAGTAGGGCTGTCCCCGACTAAGGATTAGGATAGTCGAATAATAATAATAAAAAATATATATTATAATTTCATTTTTTTTAATATCATTCCATTTGGGCTGTGGGGGTGCTTACTGTCTGAAGGAGTCGACGGAAGGCTTCTTGTCCTCTGCAAAACCATGCAAGTGGTCCACTGATGGATACATCTAGATATTTGTCTAGTCTAGTGCAAGTAAGAACAAATTCTTATTTTATTTATTGTCAAAAGTATGCATAATGTTGTGTTAATTCCACGACAAGAAATATGTAATGTTAATGACCTGAAATTAAATTATTCAGTTTTTTGCATATATCGGTATCGGTTGATATCGGTATTGGAAATTAAGAGTTGGACAATATCGGTCTGTCAGGGGAGGAGAAGCTGGGAGCAGCCTGTCAGAGAGGAGAAGTGTGTGAGAGAGAGAGGGGGGGGCGGGGGGTGCGAGTCCTCAGTCCTTGTGTGGGTGAATGTAACAAGTTCCTAACATTTTCTTTCCCCTATTATTTCATGCACACTTTATTCATTGTTTTAAATTATTATTTTCTTTTAAGTAATTTTGTTTGTTTTGAATTTTATGTAAATTTGCAATGCATGAGGGTCATCCTTTTGTGTTAAATGGCTGCTTAAACAAAAAAAATGGGGAGGAATAGTTCAAGTGTAAAGTTCAACACACTACTGTGTTAGTAATCATTACTATGTAATGTTACAGTTAGTAAATTGGTATTGCCCATCTGCAAAAAATAAATAAATTAAAAAAAAATTACAATGCAGTTTGCACATCTTAGTTACTTGAAGATTCTGGACAGTATTTCTCATTGTGGCAATAAATAAACATGAATTTTTTTGCATAAAGGAAGCATTTGTCGACTCATGTTGATAAGAGTATTAAAACTTGAAAAATATCAGTTTAATGTAGATTTAGAACAGATACAAAATATGCGATTAATTTGCGATTAATTGCAAGTTAACTGGACAATCATGCGATTAATCAGATTAAATATTTGAATCGATTGACAGCCTTAATTTGTACTAAGTACTGTACTTAAGTACCTACAATTTCGAGCTACTTGTACTTTATGTGAGTATTTTTATTTTAGGGAACTTTATACTTTTACTCCACTATATTTCAAGGGAAATATTGTACTTTTTACTCCACTACATTTATCTGAACCCATCAGTTACTAGTTACTTTGAAGAAAAGGATTTTGCATAGAAAACATATATATAAAAAATAAAAGTAAAAACCTTTTTCTGACTGTCTATACTTCTGATAGCAGGTGTTTAATCAAAGATCCCCGCTTTCTAGTCTTGCACAAGGACCAATCAGCATGGGTATGGGCGGGTTCATTTTCCATTGATGGGGATGTGATTGGCTGGATTAATAACGTTAACGTTAGTTCGGCCAGATAAACAAATATTAATTAAAATCGTTAAAATCGAGATTTGTACTTTGTACTTTGTAGGTCTGCATTTTAAATGTAAGGAGTAAAAAGTATGTTTTTTTTTCTCTGAAATGTAATTGAGTAAACGTACAAGTATAGAAACCTAATAATACTCTAGTAAAGTACAAATCCCCCAAAACAGTACTTAAGTATTGTAATGAAGTACAATTACTCAAGTACTTCACACCCCTGCCTTTAACTCATTGACTGCCACGCTGTTTTTACATCTGTACTCCCTGGCGCCAGCGTTTTTGACCATTTTCAAGATGTTTGCAGTTCCATCGTATATTCTATATTATAGCTATGAAGTATGGCTCATTTGACACGATGTCGGGCTCCGTCGGGCCCCCTCGGGCTGGCAGACCTCTACCGTGAACCCCGTTGGTTCATAAATCCGGAGCGGTGGTCAACAAAAGCCGGCGGGCTTCTCCGCTGTTTTCACCGAGGGCGGCGCGGAGCATGAGGCAGATGAATTAACCCTTTCACTACCACACTACCAAAGGGTTAACCCTTTCACTGGCGACACTACAGAAGGTTAAGCCTTTTACTGCCACATGACAAGGGGTTAACCCTTTCACCACACTACAGACAGTTAACCCTTTCACCACCACACTACAGAAGGTTAACCCTTTCACTACCATACGGCAAAGGGTTAACCCTTTCACCACCACACTACAGAAGGTTAACCCTTTCACTACCACGTGACAAAGGGTTAACCCTTTCACCACCACACTACAGAAGGTTAACCATTTCACTACCACACGACAAAGGGTTAACCCTTTCACCACCACACTACAGAAGGTTAACCCTTTCACTACCACACTACAGAAGGTTAACCCTTTCACCACCACTACAGAAGGTTAACCCATTCACTACCACACGACAAATGGTTAACCCTTTCACCACCACACAGCAAGGGGTTAACCCTTTCAACACCACACTACAGAAGGTTAACCCTTTCATTACCACACTACAGAAGGTTAACCCTTTCACTACCACACGGTTAACCCATTCACTACCGCACTACAGAGGGTTAACCCTTTCACTACCACACTAGTACAGACTGTTAACCATCTGTAGTGCGGTAGTGAAAGGTTAACCTTCCGTGGTGCGGCAGTGAAAGGTTAACCTTCTGTGGTGTGGTAGTGAAAGGTTAACCTTCCGTGGTGTGGTAGTGAAAGGGTTAAACTGGTGACAAGTGGAGGCCAGAGAGCTTCTCCCGCGGCTACTTTTAGAAAGTGCAAGTCGAGGTTTTGAGTTTCAGCGTCTGCCCCCGGAGTGAATGGGTTATCCAGCTTGCCAATTAGAAGGACGATTTAGAGGCATGTTGTTGTCCACGAGCCGACCTGCTGGAAGTCTTTGTGTCGGACGGACTTGCGACAATGCACACGCACACACAGTGGTGGAAAGTATAACTAAGCGCTTTTACTCAAGTACTGTACTTAAGTACAATTTCGAGCTACTCCTACTTTACGTGAGTATTTTTTCATTTTAGGGAACTTTATACTTTTACTCCACTACAATTCAAAGTAAATATTGTACTTTTTATTTTCTCTCACTACATTTATCCGTACCCACCAGTTACTAGTTCAGATTCAGATTCCTTTATTAAGCCATATGTGTAACCAGTACACATTGGTAATTGTCTCAGCGTTACAGAGTATGCATTTTTCCATACATTTTCTTTTCACATAACAACAGCAACAACAGACACAGGACAAAGACAGTGCAGTGCAGAGTTCCAGGTCAGTCCCAGTGCAGTATTTTTGCCATTGTTATTGTGCCACTTTGAAGAAAAGGATTTTGCATAGAAAACATGGCAAAAATTAATGAAGATTATGTACTTTCACATTTGAAGCCTGTCAACTTCAAGAGGATGTAATCAGAGAAGCATAACTGGACCACATACCACTTTAACATCACCTTTAATCAGAGCAGCATAACTGGACCACATACCACTTTAACATAACCTTTAATCAGAGCAGCATAACTGGACCACATACCACTTTAACATAACCTTTAATCAGAGCAGTATAACTGGACCACATACCACTTTAACATCACCTTTAATCAGAGCAGCATAACTGGACCACATACCACTTTAACATAACCTTTAATCAGAGCAGCATAGCTGGACCACATACCACTTTAACATCACCTTTAATCAGAGCAGCATAACTGGACCACACACCACTTTAACATAACCTTTAATCAGAGCAGCATAACTGGACCACATACAACTTTAACATAACCTTTAATCAGAGCAGCATAACTGGACCACATACCACTTTAACATCACCTTTAATCAGAGCAGCATAACTGGACCACATACCACTTTAACATAACCTTTAATCAGAGCAGCATAACTGGACCACATACCACTTTAACATAACCTTTAATCAGAGCAGCATAACTGGACCACATACTACTTTAACATAAATTGTATAGGTCAATGGATCGAGGGTTGAACGCTCCCAAGCACTGGAACACACAAACGTTATGTAAAATGCATACTTTTACTTTAGATACTCAAGTACATTCAAAATAGAATACTTGAATGGAGGACTTTTACCAGAGTACTCATTTATCTGGGTATTTCTACTTTTACTTAAGTAACTGTGTACTTCTTCCACCACTGCACACACAAGTGTGTCTCGAAGGCCTTTATCGTTTGCCATCCGCCGCTCAAATACAAAGTCAAAATCCACCCCCACAAAAAAAAAAAACCTAGTGACCGACACTTGACACTTCAAACCTTTTTTGATAGAGACATAAAATAATAAAAACTGAAGATTTACAAAGGGGGGCTGCCTTTGAAAGTGATCCCCCGTTCCTCACGCAGCCAAGCTGCAGGTTCCCAGAGTCGACGAGGGGGCAAGCGGACCTCTGGAATGCAGCCTTGAAACGCTAGCCCGCCAACGGAAGCCTGGGCAGGGTGACATGGGGGGCGGGCGTTCCATTGTGGAGGTGTGTGCGTGTGAGGGGGGGGGGGGAGAGGGGGCAACATGTGTGCGGTAGAGGTGGGGTTAGGAGGAAGCTGTCGCGTGTTTGATTGATTGAATTGATTGAAAATTGTATTAACAGATTGAAGAATGGGTACAATACAGTACGGCTCATCAATACACACAATTGGGAATGCAGACCAGAGAAAGACTTTCGTCTTGTTTACATCAGGGTCCCCCATTTTCAAATCATAACATTTGATATACAGTAGTTACATCCAGACATTTATGACATACAAGATATACAAATATACAGAACTGTTTATTTACAGACAGAGTTTCTAAAAGAGAATATATACAATTGAGGGGGAGGAAACTGTACATGGGTTGGGGGGGTGGGTTTGGACATTTACCGGGCCAGTTTCGAATCGCGGCCTCCCGTAGGTGCTTTTTTAGAGCGGATGTAATCACTTCCTGTCCCTAACCCTCCTGGGAAATCTGTCGCCTCGCAACGTCTTTAAACGTCTTCCACTTCATTTAGAGTTCAGGGCATGAACATTATCACCCGGCCCGTCCTCAGCTGAGGGGGTTTATTAATACCCCGCGCGGACCAAACCGTCTCCCCCCGGTGCGCTGGTCCACTTGAGCCGGCCACCTGGCGGGATGACGGTGAGGGGGCGCCACCCTCCCAGAGAGGCAGGAAGGATCCCATTTTCACACCAGACTCATTTCAATTTGAGAGAAATGAAAGATGCTGATGAACGACGTGGCTACGGGTTACGCAACACATTCTTTAGTAGAGGTCGAGGGGGAACGAGAGGATCTTCAGGGGTTCGTCGGTGTCGTCGTCGTCGCGGCTGATGACCTCACATCCTGTCAGGAATCACAGGAAGTCGCCCGTCTCTCTCTCATCATCTACGATCAATATTTCGCCGTCGACTAAAAAGACACTTCTTCAATCAATAACTAACCTTCTTACTGTCTTCTACTATCATGCACTCTTCCTACTATACTAATGTGTAGGCGACTGGCTCGGGAGGTAGAGCAGTCTGGCAATCCGGAGGTTCCCGGTTCGATTCCCGCTCCTCCCGGGCAGCGTGTCGATGTGTCCTTGAGCAAGACACTTAACCCCTAGTTGCTCCCGATGAGCAGGTTGGCACCTTGCACGGTCGCCTCTGCCGTCGGTGTGTGAATGTGTGAATGAATGGGTCAAATGTGAGTAACAAATTGTAAAGCGCTTTGGATAAAAGCGCTATATAAAAAAGCAGCCATTTACCATTTACGATGTCTCTACTGCTATGCACCCAAGCTTCAGCACAGTTTGAAGAACATTGTTTACGTTTATTAGGATCCCCATTAGTCATCATCAACGTGTTGACTATTCTTCCTGGGGTCCTCTGGTTACTATTAGTTGTACCCTTTAATGCTGCCCCGGGTAGTTTTGATAAAATACCTTTACAATAACTGGTTACAAACTCGACACAAATCCCTGAGAAATCACCATTTGAAGCAAAGTGAACCAACGTCGCTCTTAGAGGAAGCTTCTTTGAAACAAAGTGAACCAACGTCGCTCTTAGAGGAAGCTGCTTTGAAACAAAGTGAACCAACGTCGCTCTTAGAGGAAGCTTCTTTGAAGCAAAGTGAACCAACGTCGCTCTTAGAGGAAGCTGCTTTGAAGCAAAGTGAACCAACGTCGCTCTTAGAGGAAGCTTCTTTGAAGCAAAGTGAACCAACGTCGCTCTTAGAGGAAGCTTCTTTGAAGCAAAGTGAACCAACGTCGCTCTTAGAGGAAGCTGCTTTGAAACAAAGTGAACCAACATCGCTCTTAGAGGAAGCTGCTTTGAAACAAAGTGAACCGACGTCGCTCTTAGAGGAAGCTGCTTTGAAACAAAGTGACCCAACGTCGCTCTTAGAGGAAGCTGCTTTGAAACAAAGTGAACCGACGTCGCTCTTAGAGGAAGCTGCTTTGAAACAAAGTGAACCAATGTCGCTCTTGGAGGAAGCTGCTTTGAAACAAAGTGAACCAGCAACGTCGCTCTTAGAGGAAGCTGCTTTGAAACAAAGTGAACCAACGTCGCTCTTAGAGGAAGCTGCTTTGAAGCAAAGTGAACCAACGTCGCTCTTAGAGGAAGCTGCTTTGAAACAAAGTGAACCAACGTGGCTCTTAGAGGAAGCTGCTTTGAAGCAAAGTGAACCAACGTCGCTCTTAGAGGAAGCTGCTTTGAAACAAAGTGAACCAACGTCGCTCTTAGAGGAAGCTGCTTTGAAGCAAAGTGAACCAACGTCGCTCTTAGAGGAAGCTGCTTTGAAACAAAGTGAACCAGCAACGTCGCTCTTAGAGGAAGCTGCTTTGAAGCAAAGTGAACCAACGTCGCTCTTAGAGGAAGCTGCTTTGAAACAAAGTGAACCAACGTGGCTCTTAGAGGAAGCTGCTTTGAAACAAAGTGAACCAACGTGGCTCTTAGAGGAAGCTGCTTTGAAACAAAGTGAACCAACGTCGCTCTTAGAGGAAGCTGCTTTGTCTGGTAAAGGTGGTAGGAGCATCACCGACAAACAGATCGTTTCTAGTCTCCAAAAGCGCTCCAGGGATCAGGTTTTTCCTCTGATAACACTTTAGAAGGGCCCCTCGATGGCAGAAAACGCAATTTTATCAAAAGCCTTGGTGTCACTTTTGATAGTGATTTTAAATTTGACAGACAAATTGGGTCTGTGGTAAAAGGCTCCTTTTTTCAGCTGAGGCTCTTTGGCAAAGGTAAAGCCCTACCTCTCTCCCAATGACCTGGAGAGGGTCATCCATGCATTTACATATCGTCTAGGCTGGATTAT
The DNA here is from genome assembly GCF_963971535.1 of Notolepis coatsorum. Lineage (NCBI taxonomy): Eukaryota > Metazoa > Chordata > Actinopteri > Aulopiformes > Paralepididae > Notolepis > Notolepis coatsorum. Next base: position 10,603,591 of record NC_140182.1, read on the forward strand.
TGTAATGCCCTGTATGTGGGTCTAGACCAGCTCTCCCTGCAGCTAGTGCAGAACGCTGCTGCACGCCTCTTGACTGGCACAAAGAAGAGGCGTGAGCACATCAGACCAGTACTGGCTTCCCTGCACTGGCTCCCTGTTCGCTTCAGGATTGATTTTAAAATTGCCATGTTTGTGTTCAAGGCCTTGGTCTGGCCCCTCAGTACTTAGCTGAACTCCTCCATCTTTGTACCTCAGCTAGAGCACTGAGGTCAGCAAATAAGTTACTTTTAGATGTCCCGAGGTCCAGGCTGAAGACTAAAGGCGACCAAGCTTTTGCGGTGGCTGCCCCTAAACGATGGAACAGTCTTCCACTGCCAATGAGGTCTGCTGCCCAGACGGTAGTGAGTTTTAAAACACAGCTGAAGACTCACCTGTTTTTATTGGCGTTCTGAGGCTCGGTAAGCCACACATCCCTGGTGGTCGTGTCATGATTTTTATTATTATTATTATTGTGGTTTTTATGACTTTGTGTGTATACTGTATTTTGTATTTCTTTTAGTATTTCTGTAAAGCACTTTGGTGCAACCTCGGTTGATTTTAAATGTGCTATAGAAATAAAGTTGACCGTGATCTTATGTATACAATACTAAAGATACATTATACTTTCTTTTCACGTTCCCCAAACTACCCAGTGCACCTTTAATAAAGTGAACTCCTGCTCTGTTGTTGACAGGCCGAGACATTTAAAGGTGACCATTACTCTGGTTTGACGTTTCTCTGGACAGCCCGTGTATTTTCACTTGTAGTGAAATGGAATGTGAATGTGATATATCACCAGAAAGTACACACACACATATTTGGACTCCTCAGAAAACTTCAAATGCCGTTAAATAGTCCTTCGCCCGAGGTACTCAAATCATCCGTTTTTTTTCCTTCGTGTTTTTATATTCAATGTAAATGTATTGCCTATATTTATGTCTTTATTTCTACTGTTACCCTGCCCATACCTGTACCCCCCCCCCCCCCCCTCCTGCTATGACACCTGAACTTCCCCAAGGGGATCAATAAAGGAATATCTTATTTTATTAAATCAAGAAAAGTGACCTGAAAAGGGACAATATCAATTATTTGGAGTAATGTTCACCATTCTATCTATACTTGAAATGTTAGTGTGTGTGTGTGGGGGGGGGGGGGTCACAGGCTCCCCTCTGTTTTTAGGGTCCACAAAATAAAACCCACTTCCAATCCCTACATGTATACGTGTGAAACTCACTCATATTCACAGTTGCTTTTGACTGGACGTCCTTTGTTGTCATTTGCCTATTGCCCCCTTCAGGGCGAACTGGGGTACTGCGGCTACCCAGTGACTGAAGAAGTACTACTATTAGTAAATATACTGAATAAGTAGTATGACTGCGGTACTAGGTACTAGTAGTAAACATACTGAATAAGTATTATGGCTGTGGTACTAGGTACTATTAGTAAACATACTGAATAAGTAGTATGACTGTGGTACTAGGTACTATTAGTAAACATACTGAATAAGTAGTATGACTGTGGTACTAGGTACTATTAGTAAACATACTGAATAAGTAGTATGACTGTGGTACTGGGTACTAGTAATAAACATATTGAAGAAGTACTATGACTGTGGTACTAGGTACTAGTAATAAACATATTGAATAAGTAGTATGACTGTGGTACTAGGTACTAGTAGTAAACATACTGAATAAGTAGTATGACTGTGGTACTAGGTACTATTAGTAAACATACTGAATAAGTAGTATGACTGTGGTACTAGGTACTATTAGTAAACATGCTGAATAAGTAGTATGACTGTGGTACTAGGTACTATTAGTAAACATGCTGAATAAGTAGTATGACTGTGGTACTAGTAGTAAACATACTGAATAAGTAGTATGAATGTGGTACTAGGTACTAGTAGTAAACATACTGAATAAGTAGTATGACTGCGGTACTAGTAGTAAACATACTGAATAAGTAGTATGACTAGTACTGGGTACTATTATTAATTAAACAGTGTTGTGATAATAGCTAACAGGAAATGCACTAGGATCCAAGCTGTCCCCCCTAGCAACGGAATTCTCAAAGGTTTCAAAGGTCCCTCTGTTCTTCGAGCCCAGCTCTCCGCATTGCTATCAGCTTGGCTGGTCGTTCATACTAACACAATTGGCAGTGTTAGGGGTGGGAAGCTGATGGGTGGGGATCGGACGTTGTGGACAGCGACTCCTACAGGTCGGTTGGTGCGCCTGCGCAGCAGAATCAGGAAGCGACGGGGGCGGCGTGTCCCTCCCACGCAGACCCCCGACGCTGAGAGATCGCGCTGTGCAGGTGAAAAGATGCGACGGCTGCCTCCTCGAGTACCGGAGGGGACACGTGATGTAAGGCTTCGTCCACATTGCAGCCGGCTTGTGGGAGGCATGGCCAACAGCGTTTGAGACAAGGGAGGGTAGAATTGCACAATACGAAAAATTGGGATGGGAGAAAAATAGAAAATGGGAGAAAAAGTTAATAAAAAGAAAAAAAGGTCCCTCTGTTCTCATCAGTGAACAAAAAAAAACATAATATCACACACCACGATGACGGTTTGACATTCATTTTTATTTTGTTAAAACATGTTTTGGTATCTCAGCTGCTTGTCTTTCTTTTATTATTATTATTAATATTATTATTATTATTATTTTTACACATCTTTAAATTAAAGGCAAACATATACAGCTTCATCTGTAAAACCATGCAGCAGCGTGAAAACACAAGGTCTACTGTGATCAAAAAGGTCACACGACTAGAACGTGATGTAATACGTCAAGAGCACATCATCAACGCCCGCCATTAACAAAACAAACACGTTGCGTTCCTGAAAAGGAATCATAAAACGTCTCTTCTGTTTTAAAACTTTTAAAACTCAGCGGTTTCCCCTTTAAAGCCATACTCAGCCCGGTACATTATGCATCTTCTAGAGAACAGTTAAGAGGTTAAAACACACAAAATAAATAACGCTTCTGTACTGAACACAGAACAACATATACAGTACGAGAAAGAAAAGGAAAAAAGAAGAAGAAGTGCATTCCTATGCAGAAGGTTTCACTGTATGCCTGTGGTGTATATATATATATAACGCAGCCTAATCCTAAAAGTATTACTGTACATCTGCCGAGTGAGTCTCACTGCCAGACCTGGACAGGTCACAGTTCACACGGAGAGACTCCAGACTTCCTACTGGAAGGAACGGAACAAGCAACCCCCCACTGACCGGCCATCCAGGTGATGGTCTGTCTCCCCAATAAGCGGCGATACAAACAACGCTACAATGCAGTCGGTCGACATTATGAGGAAATTACATTATGGTGAAATCACATTATGATGAAATCGCATTTTGACGTCTCCACAGTCCACCCGTGACCCTAACCCTGACCCCTAACCCGTGAAGAGACCCGGGGTCCCTTTTGATAGGCCGGAGCCCGGACAGACGAACCCCTGAGAACAGGCCCTTCCAAAGGCGGTTAAGGGTGGGTGAGTTTGAGTTGAAGGGTCAGTCTGTCATGGAGTGCGCAGCCTAGCTACAGTGTACAGTGACCCCTGCCCTTTACCACGCCTAACTTACAGACTCGCCCTCGGTGGCTCTTTCCGTCTTTTAACCGTACTCGGCCGCAGTTACGCGCAGATTCCTCGGCTAAAAAAACAGGGAAGGTCTGCGTCGACGTCGACTGTCTCCGGTCGATCGCGTGATCTACAGATAGAATCGAAACGTTCTAAATGGTGCCGGGTCGCACGGCGGCTGTTGGGCACCAGGAGGCGCCGAAGTGGTAAAACTATACGAGAGAGAGTTCAGAGAAAACATCCCGGGGAAACTTGCACCTGAAAAGGGGCCAAACGGCTTCACTTGACGACCTCCTGTGGCAATGTTATAGCAACGGCCTCGATCGTCATGCACTTTCTGCGCAGGTACAGAGGTGTGAGCCCTAAGTCTTGCGTGGCTGGCGGGTCCCTAAGAATACTTGGGGCCGAATTCATAAAAACCTGAGAATGGAAAAACGAACAATAACGACACAACAAATCTGACCCGCCTTCGTCGCTAATCGTCGAAACGTAGCAGCTAAAGGGGGTCAACACAAACTGGGCTGTGTGGAGTCAGAAAGGAGGCCATTGTCCGTGTTCACACGCGATAGACGCTTTGCTCTTACGTGGGAAAACCGGGGCGGAAGGGAATCCCAACCTGAGCACAAGACGTGGGGGCAAAATGGCCGTCGGCGTGAATATGGTCCATGGAGGTCCGTCCGTCCCCCCCCCCCCACCACCTGTGTTCCTCCGAGGTGCAGGTCTAGGTTAGCAGGCACCCCCGTTAAATATATCCATCTTAATAATATTCCAGTTCTCCTAATTCCCAGGAGGCCTCGTTGATACCAGCTGTGCTATGCTCCTGGAGACCCAGGGTGACTGAGCCACGTCAGGTCAAAGGTCAAAGGTCAGCTCACACTACGAGCATCAAGGTCCTCCGGTCTTGAAGGGAGGAAGGAATCCTCGCGAGGTTATAGGTTAGATTCGATTATAGACTATAGATTAGGACAGTCACCCCGATCTTCTACATCGGCAAGGAACGGACCGATTGACCGTATTCACGCGGGGCGGCCATTTTGCTGTCACTCTGTCATCACTCTCAGGTCGGGATTCCTTTCAACCTGTGTTCCCGACCCGATCGTGACACACAAAGAGCAAAGATGTCCGCCATGTGAATGCGCGGTCAATAGGGGCGAAAATCTGATCTCGCCTGGCCCGGAATTCAACTCCAACTCGAGATATATTGGCTAATATATTGGACATATACTCTGAGCGGGAGCTATATATATATATATATTTTCTTTTCCACATGAGCTGAATGGACTTGATCTCAACCCTGCAGCGCGCTACAGTGTCACTCGCTCGCTCGCTCGCTCCCTCTCCCTCCCTCCCTTTCTATCCTAAAATGATAGCGGATCACTAAGGCACCAGTGCGTATCGTTGAGCAGATTTAACGTTTGATCCATGCACTACTAACTGTCCCCCCCGTCAACAACACACGCCCCCCCCTGGCAGGGAGGACACACAACAACACGCGTGATAAAAGTCACTTCTTCACACCCCTCCTCCCCTGTGTTCCTCCTCCTCGTCTCTTTTAACATAGATTAACTTAAAAATAAAACCCAACATTTCATTTCTGTACAAGCTTCAGGGGAGAATTTTTCCTTTTTCTGTAAAAAAAACAAACAAACTTATTTTTCTTTCTTTCTTTTTTTCTTCTTTTTTCTTGCGTGTTTGTTTTTCACACATGTGGAGCCGGATTAATGGCCTTCATGGCCTTCCTGTCGATCTCGAAGACATCTAGAATGTCCAGCATGGCCCGCTTGATGTTGTCCCCGAAACGATGGGAGTCCTGGGAGGAAGAGAGACAGAGAGAGAGAGGGAGAGAGAGAGACAGAGAGAGAGGGAGACAGAGAGAGAGAGGGAGAGGGAATGCTAATCAGATGCATGTACAGAGTTGTAGTATTAATGTACAGTGATACAGGTGTAAAGACACTATGGTAGTAGCTGTACTGGCCAGCAGTGTAACTAGTAAGAGTAGGTAAGGGATATGTACAGATATAGATATAGTATTATATCTAAATATATGTAAAAAGGATTATATGCAAGTATGTACAGACAGATGTGGATATATATATATATATGGTAAATATAAGAGAGAATAGATATATACGGTATACAGGACTATTGTACATGCTATCATACAGAGTTATATGGGTAGAGTATGAGGTAGGTAGTTATGATTATTGTGATTACTATGATGACAGTGTAGGGCAGTTGTAGACAGTGAAAGCAGTAGGTAGGTATACAGAGGTCAAAGTTCGATGGGGAAACCAAGTTTAACTTACAGTCTCTGGGCTTGAGTGTTTACTGGAGATGTGGAAGTTGATAAGTTCTTCACCAACGATGATATATGACACACCATAACCATCATCGGCCACCTGGTGGAGACAGAGAGCAAGACAGGAGGTGAGGGCCTGTTCCGAATAGATCACCTAGGACTAATAGGGAGATGTAGTCTGTAGTGGTTACGTCATTGTTGTTTCCGGCCGGTCCACCTCGCTTGAAATCGCAATGTATTTCCAATGGACACATTTCTAAATTGTCTAGTTTAAAACAAATAAAGAATGAACATTGGCATGGTGTACCTTTCTGTGTGTATTCATCCACAATCTATTAGTGATTATTAGTGAGACCTACCGGACCGAAGCCGCCCCCAGACGAGACGTACGCGGCGTGCTTCACCAGGTCGAACAGCTCCACCTGCTGCAACGGAGTCTGGCTGGTGGACAGCCTCCACGGCTCGGACAGAACCTGCAGAAACAAGTCACATTTTTTTTATCGATTGTCAGGATTTTTGATTGTTGATTTTTGATTTTTTTTTTTGTTATATTTTGAAAACTTTAACTTTTTTGAATTAGGGGTAGGTTGCTCTATAAGCCTTCGGCTTCAAACCTATCCTTTTCGTTTGTTTATTTGTAAATAGTGAATACTGATCCGATACCCATTGTTCAATCAATAAACTGTGTGGAAGAGACTGGGATCATTGCAAGGCTACATCAGGCTTGACTTGAATCATTACTTTCCTAACTTAGTGAAACAAAATGTAATAAATTAACACATAGATATAAATGTACTGTTTTATTTTTGTATTGTTGTATGTCTGTATGTTATGTCTGTCTGTATTATGTCTTAATTCCAATATATATATATATATTTGTTCCCCCCCGATACCCGATCCAGCTATTTTAGTCCTATATCGGCTCGGTGCATCCCCCGTCAGTACCTCCTTGAGGAAGGCAGAGTCCTCCCCCAGGTACTTGGAGACCACGTAGAGGCAGAACAGGTGGCGGTCGATGCCCTGACCGGTCATGGCCAGTCGGTACAGGTTCTGGTGCCTCTCTGCCGCGTCCTTCAGAAGTCTCTTACACTCGTCTTTCTGGAGAGAGAGAGAGAGAGAGAGAGAGAGAGAGAGAGAGAGAGAGAGAGAGAGAGAGAGAGAGAGAGAGAGAGAGAGAGAGAGAGAGAGAGAGAGAGGGTGGATGAAGAGACAGGGTGAGAGGGAACAGGGGAGAGAGGGAACATGAGAGAGAGGGAACAGGAAAGAGAGGGAACAGGAAAGAGAGGGAACAGTAAAGAGAGGGAACAGGAAAGAGAGGGACCAGTAAAGAGAGGGAACAGGAAAGGTGTAGAGAGTTTGAGTCTTTCTCATATTTTTATATTCAGATCTAATTATATTTCCTGTATTTATGTCTTTCTACTATCACCCTGCCCATACAACAGTGGTTTCTATGGTGACACTGACTAGGTCTGATCATCTAACCAACAGTGGTTTCTATGGTGACTAGGTCTGGTATTCTAACTACCAACAGTGGTTTCTATGGTGACTAGGTCTGGTATTCTAACGACCAACAGTGGTTTCTATGGTGACTAGGTCTGGTATTCTTCAAAACCAAGCTAAAAACCCACCTGTTCACACTGGCCTTCACGCAACACGGCCCGCTCCCAAGTAGCCCACCCCTGACTCTTTTAAGCCACAGATTCCGTTGTTTTGTTTTGTTGTTTGTTTGTTAACAACCACTTCATCCAATTGGACAGCACCTTGCTTCCTTTTTTAATCTCTTTTATCTTATTTGTTTTTTCCTGTTGTTACTATACACATATATTCATAATTTTATATTTTTTATCTTTTACTTTTATTTTTTTTCAGACATTTTATTTTTCCATCCTTTCCTTGTACAGTGTCCTTGAGTCTGAGAAAGGCGCTTCTCTCTTAAAATCCAATCTATTATTATTATTATTATTATTATTATTATTATTATTATTATTATTATTATTATTATTATTATTATTATTATTATTATTCTAACTACCAACAGTGGTTTCCATGGTGACTAGGTCTGATAATCTAACTACCAACAGTGGTTTCCATGGTGACTAGGTGTGATAATCTAACTACCAACAGTGGTTTCCATGGTGACTAGGTGTGATAATCTAACTACCAACAGTGGTTTCCATGGTGACTAGGTGTGATAACCGCCTGGTCTCACCGGCTCGCCTGCGATCATGGCGCGGACGAAGGCGCAGGTCTCCATGGTGCAGGATCGCACCGTCTCCGTGCGGCCCTCTCGGAACAGCCGGGTCATGGACGCCTCGTACGTCAGGCAGAACTTCCCCTTGTCCTGTCCAACGGAAACACACACATGAACCACTAACACACATGAACCACTAACACACATGAACCACTAACACACATGAACCACTAACACACACACATGAACCACTAACACACACATGAACCACTAACACACACATGAACCACTAACACACATGAACCACTAACACACATGAACCACTAACACACACACATGAACCACTAACACACACATGAACCACTAACACACACATGAACCACTAACACACATGAACCACTAACACACACACATGAACCACTAACACACATGAACCACTAACACACACACATGAACCACTAACACACATGAACCACTAACACACATGAACCACTAACACACACACATGAACCACTAACACACATGAACCACTAACACACATGAACCACTAACACACATGAACCACTAACACACACACATGAACCACTAACACACATGAACCACTAACACACACACATGAACCACTAACACACACATGAACCACTAACACACATGAACCACTAACACACACACATGAACCACTAACACACATGAACCACTAACACACATGAACCACTAACACACATGAACCACTAACACACATGAACCACTAACACACATGAACCACTAACACACACATGAACCACTAACACACACATGAACCACTAACACACACATGAACCACTAACACACATGAACCACTAACACACACACATGAACCACTAACACACATGAACCACTAACACACATGAACCACTAACACACACATGAACCACTAACACACATGAACCACTAACACACACATGAACCACTAACACACATGAACCACATGAACCACTAACACACACATGAACCACTAACACACATGAACCACTAACACACATGAACCACTAACACACATGAACCACTAACACACATGAACCACTAACACACACATGAACCACTAACACACACATGAACCACTAACACACATGAACCACTAACACACATGAACCACTAACACACATGAACCACTAACACACACAGGAACCACTAACACACATGAACCACTAACACACATGAACCACTAACACACATGAACCACTATCACACATGAACCACTAACACACATGAACCACTAACACACATGAACCACTAACACACATGAACCACTAACACACATGAACCATTATTATTTTTACATTTATTTAACCTTTATTTACCCAGGCAAGCAAGTAAGAACAAATTCTTATTTTATTTATTGTGAAAAGTATGCATAATGTTGTGTTTTTGGGGGGGGTAAACCCCGCATATATCGGTATCGGTGGTAAAGGTTTCGGAAATTAAGAGTTGGACAATATCGGTATATTGGATATCGGTAAAAAAGCCAATATCGAACATCCCTATTAATAATGAAACAATAAAGTGTGTTAAAGTGTCTAAAGTGAATAAAGTGTCTAAAGTAGGGATGCTCAATATTGGCTTTTTTACCAATATATACCCCCCCCCCCCCCCCCCCCCCCCCCAAAACGGAATAATTTCAGGTAATTAACATTACATATCTCTTGTTGTGGAATTAACACAACATTATGTATACTTTTGACAATAAATCAAATCAGAATTTGTTCTTACTTGCTTGCCTGGGTAAATAAAGGTTATAGAAATGTAAAAAAAATAATTATAATAATTAAAAGAAAATTTAAATTATAACCGATACCGATATTTTCCGATATCACATTTTAATGCCAATATCGGCCGATAATATCGGACATCCCTAGTCTAAAGTGAATAAAGTGAGTGGTAAGGTGAGTGTTTGTTTAAAGTGAGTGTGTGCTACATGTGGATGTGTGTGCTGTGAGTGTAGATGATGGGTTGTTTGTTACATAGTGTCATTGTCATGGAGTACCCTCCTTACCCTGAAGTGGGCCAGCTGCAGTGCCGCCTGGATGAACGCGTCCGGGCTGGTGCGGCACTTCTTGATGAGGCCCTTGCCGAACTCGTCGAAGGGAATGATGTGAGAATCCACATCGTCGGCCAGCGACTGGGCCAGCTTCAGGGAGCTCTGGATCACCTCTTGACACTGTGGGGGGAAGAAGAAGGAAGATGGTTGTGATCGAGCCTTCGAGGTGACGGCACCAAGGCTCTAGAACGCTCTCCCCCTGGACCTGCCAACTGCCCCCTCTGAAGACTCTTTGGTCGTACATAGGCACTTTTTCCTTGTCCTCACTGTTCCTATAGTTTTGTTTTTTAATTAGTGACTCGTGATTTTATCCAAATTCTTTTATTCTACTTTTTTATCTGGTTTCACTGTTTTTTAACTGCTGTCTGTTGTTGTTGTTGTCATTTATTTCTGATTTTGTTTTGTTGTGTTTTTTTTATATAAGCTGTAGTGTAAAGCACCCTGTGCATTCGTGCTGTGAAGGGTGCTATATAAATAAAAATCATTCATTCATTCATGTTATTGTATTCAAAAGGGTACCGATAATGCCACGTTTTTTTCACTGCCAAAAGTTGATGAGATCGGAGCTATAGAGCACAGTAGGAGGTCATGTTCTTCCAGCACAAGCACGATAGGAGCATGATAGGAGCATGATAGGAGCACGATAGGAGCACGATAGGAGCATGATAGGAGCATGATAGGAGCACGATAGGAGCACGATAGGAGCATGATAGGAGCATGATAGGAGCACGATAGGAGCATGATAGGAGCATGATAGGAGCATGATAGGAGCACGATAGGAGCATGATAGGAGCATGATAGGAGCACGATAGGAGCATGATAGGAGCATGATAGGAGCATGATAGGAGCACGATAGGAGCACGATAGGAGCATGATAGGAGCATGATAGGAGCACGATAGGAGCATGATAGGAGCATGATAGGAGCATGATAGGAGCACGATAGGAGCATGATAGGAGCATGATAGGAGCATGATAGTAGGAGCATGATAGGAGCATGATAGGAGCATGATAGGAGCATGATAGGAGCACGATAGGAGCACGATAGGAGCACGATAGGAGCATGATAGGAGCATGATAGGAGCACGATAGGAGCACGATAGGAGCACGATAGGAGCATGATAGGAGCACAATAGAAGCACGATAGGAGCATGATAGAAGCATGATAGGAGCACGATAGGAGCACGATAGGAGCATGATAGGAGCACGATAGGAGCACGATAGGAGCACGATAGCAGCACGATAGGAGCATGATAGGAGCACGATAGGAGCATGATAGGAGCATGATAGGAGCATGATAGGAGCATGATAGGAGCATGATAGGAGCATGATAGGAGCACGATAGGAGCATGATAGGAGCACGATAGGAGCACGATAGGAGCACGATAGGAGCATGATAGGAGCATGATAGGAGCATGATAGGAGCACGATAGGAGCATGATAGGAGCATGATAGGAGCATGATAGGAGCACGATAGGAGCACGATAGGAGCATGATAGGAGCATGATAGAAGCATGATAGAAGCATGATAGGAGCACGATAGAAGCACGATAGAAGCATGATAGGAGCATGATAGGAGCACGATAGGAGCACGATAGGAGCATGATAGGAGCATGATAGGAGCACGATAGGAGCACGATAGGAGCACGATAGCAGCACGATAGGAGCATGATAGGAGCACGATAGGAGCATGATAGGAGCATGATAGGAGCATGATAGGAGCATGATAGGAGCATGATAGGAGCATGATAGGAGCACGATAGGAGCATGATAGGAGCATGATAGGAGCACGATAGGAGCATGATAGGAGCATGATAGGAGCATGATAGGAGCATGATAGAAGCATGATAGGAGCACGATAGGAGCATGATAGGAGCACGATAGGAGCATGATAGGAGCACGATAGGAGCATGATAGGAGCATGATAGGAGCATGATAGAAGCATGATAGGAGCACGATAGGAGCACGATAGGAGCACGATAGGAGCATGATAGGAGCACGATAGGAGCATGATAGGAGCATGATAGGAGCATGATAGGAGCATGATAGAAGCATGATAGGAGCACGATAGGAGCATGATAGGAGCACGATAGGAGCATGATAGGAGCACGATAGGAGCATGATAGGAGCACGATAGGAGCATGATAGGAGCATGATAGGAGCATGATAGAAGCATGATAGGAGCACGATAGGAGCACGATAGGAGCATGATAGGAGCACGATAGGAGCACGATAGGAGCATGATAGGAGCATGATAGGAGATAATTCAATTAAATTATTGTTAAATTAAAATATTATTATTTAATCTACCAAATGGGACTTGTGGAAGATGTCAACAACAGTTAATTGATATAGTCAGAAATGTATTGAATGCAGCAGCGCTGCTGGACTGACTCGGTATTGGAGTAAACAACAGCAGGGTGCAGCAACACACACTGAAGCAGGACTAAAGCTTATAGTTGTATATAGTTGTATAAATGTATAAAAAATGGCTAGAGGAACACAGGGTAACATACAGTTTTGGCAAATATTAATAAGGTATTATTAAAAAATGTATTGGTAACTAAGTAAATTTTTTCAATATAAGTCTAGTAATGTATGAATTAGTAAATATAATATAGTATGTCCTGGTGAGTAAATAGGGGTGGGATTAAATAAGTGTATGCTTCTTCCCACTCCTTTTCAAATATGTAAATGCAAAAAAAAAAAGTAAAAAAACGTGTTTGTTCTTTGTTATTTTTTTTTAATCTTTTATATACATTTATTATTTGAACGGCTTATGGCTATATCTGTACTTGATGTTTGTTTGTTATGTTGCTTATTTGAAATAAACTTCAATAATAAAAAATTAGAATAAAAAAAAGCTACCAGCAGAGGGCAGCAAAGTCGAATAATGAGCGCCAGTTGAAAACAGCCGCAACATGATGAGAGCCCGCTCACCTCAGCAGAGATGTCCCACTGCAGCCTGAGGGGGCCGGGCATGTTGGGGTGGGGCTCCCCCTTGCAGTGGCCCTCCTCGGTGTAGCCCAGCTGCAGGGGGTCCATGCACAGCACTTGCTGCAAGACACAAAGGGAAGGAAGGACAGTGAGATGATAGAACGCTTTCATCCAAAACGCTTCACAACGTACTACTAGGGCTGTCACTTTAACACTTTAAAGGGGAACTATCTTATAAATGGCCTTTTTGAGTGTTTAGCATTGTTTCCTAGCTATGTGAACTTATATTAATATGATCTATGTCTCTAATTCTCATATTGGTGCATTCTTCCAATTCTCCTCTCACAATATTCACCCTCACTGAACTGAGTCGTTTGAAAATGTGCCTATATGTGATGTCATATAGTCACTGCTGCATGTTAATGTGGCTCCTCAGGCACCTGCACCTGCACCCCAGTCCACATCAGCTCAAAACAGCTCGAGATCTTGTGGTAGAAAAATGCTGTTTTTGAGGACTTGATTAGAAATACAAAACAATGAATAAAAAAAATATATATATTACAGAGGTGTTCCATAGACTCACAGGAATTGTGTAAAAGTGCCCAAATAGTGAAAGAAATAGTAAAATAGTTCCCCTTTAACACAAAATCTAATTTGGCTAAGACGCAAGTTGGTTACCTTAAATAATTACGCCTACTGGATGCCTGTTTCATGCCTGATGAGTGAGTGAGTGGCTGAGTGAGTGAGTGAGTGAGTGAGTGAGTGAGTGAGTGAGTGAGTGAGTGAGTGAGTGAGTGAGTGAGTGAGTGAGTGAGTGAGTGAGTGAGTGAGTGAGTGAGTGAGTGAGGGAGGAGCTCACCTCCCACAGATGTCCGATGATGGGGGCGTCGGCCCAGGAGTGCTCTGCGTTCAGTCCCATGGTGCCGTTCTTAAAGACGATCAGGTTGAAGGATTTATCAAACCACCTTAAGAAATGAACAGCGACAAACAGGATTTATCAAACTACCGTAACCCTTTCACTGCCGCACTGCCAAATGGTTAACCCTTTCACTGCGACCATACAGATGGTTAACCCTTTCACACTGCCACGACATGACAAATGGTTAACCCTTTCACTACCACACTACAGCGGGTTAACCCTTTACTATCACACACGTCTGCTCAGAGAATGCAGGTGATCTCTGAGCGTTCCTAGAGGAGGCGACGCCCCCACACACCTGTCGTAGCACTTCACACACACACACACACACACACACAACCCGGCGACGCCCACATACCTGTCATAGCACTTCACACACACACACACACACACACACCCCCCGGCGACGCCCACACACCTGTCATAGCACTTCACACACACACACACACACACACAACCCGGCGACGCCCACATACCTGTCATAGCACTTCACACACACACACACACACACACCCCGGCGACGCCCACATACCTGTCATAGCACTTCACACACACACACACACACACACACCCCCCGGCGACGCCCACACACCTGTCGTAGCACTTCACACACACACACACACACACACACACCCACACACACCCCGGCGACGCCCACACACCTGTCGTAGCACTTCACACACACACACACACACACCCCGGCGACGCCCACACACCTGTCGTAGCACTTCACACACACACCCCCCGGCGACGCCCACACACCTGTCGTAGCACTTCACACACACACCCCCCGGCGACGCCCACACACCTGTCGTAGCACTTCACACACACACCCCGGCGACGCCCACACACCTGTCGTAGCACTTCACACACACACCCCGGCGACGCCCACACACCTGTCGTAGCACTTCACACACACACCCCGGCGACGCCCACACACCTGTCGTAGCACTTCACACACCCCCCGGCGACGCCCACACACCTGTCGTAGCACTTCACACACACCCCCCGGCGACGCCCACACACCTGTCGTAGCACTTCACACACCCCCCGGCGACGCCCACACACCTGTCGTAGCACTTCCCGTGGAGGAGGGACTTGGCGTATCGGTCCAGAGACTTGACGGGGTCGTCCGCCTCGTAGCGCTGCTCAGACTCGTCCAGCGTCACGAAGAAGGCGGCCTTCTCCACCATGTCCAGGGACTGACGGTTCTTCCCCCGCAGGAAGTGGGTGTCTCTGGCGTTGGCCCAGGGCGTCCTGGGAGGGAGGAGTTTATTATTATCACTTTATTATTTAGAAACATCATTCCTGGAGGAACGTGAGGTTAGGGATAGGAAAGAATAAAAGATGGGAGGTAGAGGCCGAAGAGGGTTTTCTATTTTTATTATTTCTTATAATACATTTTACTGTACTTTTTAGTTTAATGTTTATG
>NC_140182.1:10619243-10672523 GCF_963971535.1 Notolepis coatsorum
TCTCCTAGCTAGTGGTATTACTACTATTAACATAAGTTACTGTCTCCTAGCTAGTGGTATTACTACTATTAACATAAGTTACTGTCTCCTAGCTAGTGGTATTACTACTATTAACATAAGTTACTGTCTCCTAGCTAGTGGAATTATTGTTATAAGAAGTTAATGTCTCTTAGCTAGTGGTATTACTACTATTAACATAAGTTACTGTCTCCTAGCTAGTGGAATTATTGTTATAAGAAGTTATGTCTCTTAGCTAGTGGTATTACTACTATTAACATAAGTTACTGTCTCCTAGCTAGTGGAATTATTGTTATAAGAAGTTAATAATAATAATAATAATAATATAATAATAATAATAATAATAATAATAATAATAATAATAATAATAATAATAATAATAATAATAATAATAATAATAAAATAATAATAATAATAATAATAATAATAATAATAATAATAAAAATGGATTAAATTTGTACCGCGCTCTACATTCGTGAGAATCTCAGAGTGCTTACAGGAGATAAAAACAAAAGTTAAATGAATAAAACAATTTAAAATGAATAAAAACAATTAAAAATACTAACAACCAGTGAAATGGAAGAACCTAAGGGTAAAATAAAATAAAAATAATAGTAAAATGAATAGAAGTAAAAAATAAAAGTAAAAGAAAATTCAGGCAAAAGCCTTGTTAAAAAGAAATGTTTTTAGGCCCCTTTTAAAAAAATGTCTCTTTGCTAGTGGTATTACTACCATAACAGAAGTCACTGTCTCCTATGTATTGGTATTATTGCTATAACATAAATTACTGTCAGTTCCTGACTCCAAATCGCATCCCATGTTCTGGATGTTTTTGCAACCATGGGGTGGGAACAGGGTGGAAAGGAACCCAACCTGCTCATGACGTGCTGTAAGAGCAAAATGGCCGTTGTGTGAGTATGGTCAATTGCAAATGAGTCGCTCCAGGTTGTAGGTCGCGGTGACATCAGAGATCAGAGTCTGGGAAATAGCATGTTTTGTACCTTTAGTGGTATCTATAAAATAGAAATAGAAACAAAAGATGTTCGATCATGCAACACAGAGGTTGTTTTCAGACAGAGTTTCATGCTGGATATTAGGTTAGTTTCTTTTAGCAAAACACTATCTATAACGACGAGTGAACCTCGTGACTAGACGTCCAGGGAAGAGCCTGTTCATCCGTTGATTAAAACACAAAGCAAGGTCAATTCCTTGTGGTCCATCTCTGTTCTTCCCTCTTACTTAGAAATCAGATTGAAATAATACAAATATATACTAGAGCCACTCGGAATGTACTTAAGATTATAGGGGTTGGAAAAACCCAGTCATTATAAGAATCGCGATTCTACCTTCTATTTCTTTCTTTTTTTCTGTTCAAATGATTGCATTTAGGTTTCATATTGAGTGAACTAAACTGGGAAAATAGATCTTGTAACTCAAGGTATACATTTGATTCAGTGTGATCTATTAAAGTGTCAACCACAAGCAAGCAGGGAAACGTCACTCGAAACAGCAACTAGAATCAACCTGTGCATGCATTGAAATCGAGAACTGACTTTTACATCTACTGGATTAGGTGTAAATTGTCATATTCCATCATTTATGTATGGATACCTGCATATAACCCATATAACTCTGTATGATATAATGTACAATAATGCTGTATATACCATATATTTATTCTTTCTTATTATATACTGTATATCTATCCATACAGTATCTGTCTGTACGTACCCTGCATATAATCCTTTAACATATCTATAGAGATACTATATCTACATCTGTACATATCCCTGACCTACTCTTACTAGTTACGCTGCTGGCCAGTACGACTTACTACCATAGTGTCTTTATACCTGTATCACTGTACATATTAATACTACAACTCTGTACATACATCTGATTAGCACTAGTACTCAGTAGTACGCATTTATATATTTTGTACCCAGTTTAATCACCTGTACATTGTATATTACCATTGCACTTTACTGTTACATGTGGCACTCTGGTTGGATGCCAAACTTATTTTTGTTGTACTGTACTGTACTGTATGATGACAATACATTTTAATCTAATCTAATCTAATCTATCTAATCTAATCTAATCTAAGGCATAACAAAAAATATGTTTGGTTCCTGTTGGTTGTCAGTTAAGGCCATGGGTAGGTAGGGAATTTATTTAATTAAAAAATTTTATAAAAAAAATCCCACGGCAACTATGGATAGGGAATTTCTTTATTAATTAAAAGTTCACAACAACATGGATGCATGTACTCTGCCAGCATGTTTAATATCCATAATACTAAAGGTTTGACTAAGATTTGTATGAAACTTTATTGAAAAAAATTTATAAATAAAAAATATCATATATATATATATATATATATATATATATATATATATATATATATATATATATATATATATATATATATATATATATATATATATATATATATATATATATATATATATATATATATATATATATATATATATTTTATTTTTATATATATTTATATTAAACTCATAAATAAATTGGGTCACACCTAAATCGGCAGGGTCGGTCGGCAACCGGAACCAAACCATTATTTTGTTAGGCCTAATCTAATCTAATAGACTCAATATGATTCAGTGGTAGGTTATACTGTACATCCCATGGTGGTTGGCTCACAGTCACCTGTATTCTGATTTACCGATACTATTATTACTTACTTATAATAATAATAATCATAACTCTGACTATTCCGCCCTCTAGACTCTCTGCGCTACCGAGCGACGCCTCATGCAGATCAGTCTCGCTGCGCGGGTGAGCAGCGAGCGGCGCATGCATTAACCCCGTCACGCCTGCTGTATACAGATCGGATTAATAATCTAAAACAAAAAGGAGGTGCACTACACAACGTGATGAGGAGGAGTAGGAGCGGCAGGAGGAAGGAGAGGAGGAGGAGGAGGAAGAGGGAGGCGACCACCGCTAAGACTCTACCTGTGTCTACACTGGGACACGACTGGTGTTGAACATACGCTCATATTGGGACGAGCACATGGGGATAGTGTGAAGGAGCATGAGCTGAAAAGCAAAAGAAGAGTCAAAACACAAGAGATCACAAGACTGACTCTCTCTGACACCACCCTCCAGGAGCACGCGGACACACACACACACCTAGGGGGGGGGGAGGAGGAGGAGGAGGAGGAGGAGAGGGGGATGAAGATTGGGTTGATGAGCATTCTTAAGGAGAGACCCCTGAAAGCACCTAAGGGTGGGAGAGGAGTGAGCTCCGGAAACCACTGGACCCGCCCCCGCCTTCAGCGCCCAGCGCCTGCTGACCTGGGATCAGGCACTACTGCACTGTAGTA
This sequence comes from Notolepis coatsorum, assembly GCF_963971535.1. Classification (NCBI taxonomy): domain Eukaryota; kingdom Metazoa; phylum Chordata; class Actinopteri; order Aulopiformes; family Paralepididae; genus Notolepis; species Notolepis coatsorum. The sequence goes on from NC_140182.1 coordinate 10,622,615, forward strand.
GTGTTGTTGACACACATGGCTGGCTTTACACCTGAGCCCTGACTGACGGTCAGTTCCAAAAAGATTTTAGACCCTTATGGGGATTGTATGTTTTCGTAAATTTCCATGAGAAAAACGTTCCGTTCGAATTTTAGAAATTGAATTGAAATTGTCCTCGTCAAAGGCTCCAATCGGAAGAGGCACTTCCTGTTCAGGGCTATACGCTGCATGGCACAGAGCGTCTGGGGGAGGAGGGGGGTCAGGGTTTCCATTGGCTGCTGCGCCGCGGGAAGTGGGGTTTGCGGGGGTGGTCAGAGGGCAGCGCTGCTGGCATGTGCCCTCTTCTTACCTGTCTCCACACCGGGGAGGCGAGTGGTGTTATACATCCGCTCCCACTGCGCCGAACACAGGGGCACCCTGTTCGCCAGCAAGTAAATCTAACGCAGCGTCCGAGAGCGAAGGAGGAACAAAACAGTAGAACAAGAGACAATGTTTACGCCTGTGAGGTCATGCATGGAGGTGGGCAGGGGTGCAGTCTGGTGGCAGGGCGGCTGCGTGTGTGTGTGTGTGACTGTGTGTGTGTGTGTGTGTGTGTGTGTGTGTGTGTGTGTGTGTGTGTGTGTGTGTGTGTGTGTGTGTGTGTGTGTGTGTGTGTGTGTGTGTGTGTGTGTGTGTGTGTGTGTGTGTGTGTGTGTGTGTGTGTGTGTCAGGGGATCTGCAGTTTCAACACGCTAGAGACTTTTTAACCTCTTAACAAGTACCCCAAAAATGGCCATTTTTGTTCTTGTTTTTGAGGATTTTTTTTGCAAAGCTTAGCTTTATACTTTATACTTATATAGCACATGCATGAATGAGCCTGGTCTCTTTTGAAAGGTAACATTCTGAAGTTACTAAAGCAAAAAAATAAAAGTAACAGAGGTTTGAACTTGAAAAGTAGTGTGTACTCACATTTCTCTTTAGTGGTTGCCAGATTCCTGTTTTTAAGTTCCAGCATAGAGGTATGAGTTGGAAAATAGCCTTATGTAGTAGTAGTACAGGTCCAAATTTGATAAAAAATGTATAAAAGATTTGTGCTTGAGAAAGGTTTTAGTAAACCATGTACCAAAAAAAAGCGTGAAAATGGCTATCCACCTCCATGCGTTCTGAAGCTTCAGTCACAACAAATTCACTCGTCAACTTTCACCTACAGTACTTCCCCACTCGCACCCACCCACGTGGGGTATCGTTCGAAGCGGACGCTCGTTGGCTACAACGCTGACCAATCATTTTCGCCATCAGCGGCGATTGGTCAGTTCTAGAGCGTATACAGTCAGGCGCACGGCCATTTGACACACGGCCTGTAAAAAGACAATCGCCTGACATATCGTCATGTAACTTGAGAACCGAGGCACGCAATTGGTCGCGTGAGGTGTCGTTCGAAAGGAGACAAATTCAACTTTAGAACGGTGTATTACATGATCAGCGAAAAATGCTGCTCCGAGCCGGTAGACGCTCGCAACGTGCCAGGAGTGCTCGCAACGTGCGTGACGCCCCCTTGTGCGTTAGAGGTTAAGACCTTTTTAATACCACTTAGAGCAAAATGTAATACCAATTTCATGACCATACTAGCAAAAAAAATTAAAACACATAGCAACACTGTGTGGCTGAAACTGCGCGTTCATACAAGCTCTCGTCAAGACGCACCAAGCTCCCGGTAGCCCCGCAAAAAAACAACGACTTGAATACAAAATCATTTCATATATGTAATGTTATTTCATCTCCCGACAGCCGGGCTGCCCCCCAAAAAATTGCAATACCTGTGCAAATGTAAGACTTTTGAATACCTTTTAGCCCTTAAATTGAGAATTATGAATTTAATATTTTTTGAAGACTTTTTAATACCCTGCAGATACCCTGGTGTGTATGTGTGGGTGGGTGGGTGGGGGGTGGTTGATGTGCATTTTAGCATCATGCACAGGTGCAAAGAAGAGAACGAGAGGTGGGGGAGGGGGGATGGAGGACAGCCTCTTACGGGAAGGGGGGGGGGGGGGGGGGCATTCACTAAGACAGGGTCATTCACTAAGCCTGCAGAAAACAACCATGTCTCACTGAAGCCAGTGATCACAGTGGTTGAAGCACGCAGAGCACAATGGATGCACAACCCAACGCAGACAATGAGCTGAAGGCTGAGAGGCAGCGTCTACAGAACCACTGGATGCATTGAGCTTAACAACAAAGCAGCTCTGTGGTGACGGAAACAGAGGCATAAGGCGTATAACTAGTAAAAACAGTCAATTTAAACATAATACGATAACGATTGTAAGAGAATGAGGGATCGTTATCCTATAGACATCATTACATCATGAGAGAGAGGGGGGGGTAGAGACACTGAGAGAGAGACGGAGAAGAGAGAGAGAGAGAGAGAGAGAGAGAGAGAGAGAGAGAGAGAGAGAGAGAGAGAGAGAGAGAGAGAGAGAGAGAGAGAGAGGAGAGAGAGAGAGAGTGAGATAGAGAGAGGGAGGCGGTAGAGACACTGAGAGACAGAGACAGTTAGAGTCTGTACTCACTGGTTTGAGCTGTGCTCTGTCCAGCTTTCGTCTGTAGAGCATGATAGAATGGATGGCATTACCTGCCCGGGCAGCCTGAATGGAGGTAGGGAACACGTACAGGAAGTCCTGGAGAGAGGAGAGGAGAGGAAGAGGGGAGAGGGAGAGGGAGAGGAGAGGAGAGAGAGGGAGGAGAGGAGAGGAGAGGAGAGGAGAGGAGAGGAGAGGAGAGGGGAGGGGAGGGAGAGGGAGGAGAGGAGAGGAGAGGAGGAGAGGAGAGGAGAGGAGAGGAGAGGAGAGGAGAGGAGAGGAGAGGAGAGGAGAGGAGAGGAGAGGGAGAGGAAGGATGGAGGGGAGATAGGAGGAGAGGAGAGGGAGATAGGGAGGGGAGGAGGGAGAGGAGAGGGAGAGGAGAGGAGAGGAGAGGAGAGGAGAGGAGAGGGAGGGAGAGGAGAGGAGAGGAGAGGAGAGGGAGAGGAGAGGAGAGGAGAGGAGAGGAGAGAGAGAGGAGAGGAGAGAGAGAGGAGAGGAGAGGAGAGGAGAGGAGAGGAGAGAGAGGAGAGGAGAGGAGAGGAGAGGAGAGGGAGAGGGAGAGGAGGGAGAGGAGAGGAGAGAGAGAGGAGAGAGGAGTGGAGAGGAGAGGAGAGAGGAGAGGAGAGGAGAGGAGAGGAGAGGAGAGGAGAGGAGATATTCCTTTATTGATCCCCTTGCGGAAATTCGGGCATCATAGCAGCATGGGGGAGGGGAGGTACAGGTACAGGCAGGGTAACAGTAGAAAGACATACATATAGGCAATCAAATTCAATCTGAATATAGAAATTAGAAAAAATAAGCAGTGTAAACAATAATACAATTAATAAAAAAAATATATAACAATAATAACAATATTGTTAACAATAATAACCCTAACTGTGTACCTACATCATACGCTATGGTCCGTGCAGGCAGAGAACGAGAGGATCGGGGAGACAAACACAAGTCCATTCATCATTGCCACATTTCCATAAGCCCCGCCTCCCTTAGCTACTGTTGCTATGTCAGACACACTCTCTTTTATATCATGTCCTATAGGTTGTCTGTGGGGGCGGGCCATGTGTCGCTCTACCAGTGCCAAGTAGGCCACAAGCCGGCCTACACAGAGAGAGATGGACGCTTACATAACCCAGAGGACACAGTTGGTAGTAGATCCGGTCTCTCTCTATAACCCTGTCCTAGTCCTAGAGGACACAGTGGTTAGTAGGGGTGGGAATCACCAGAGGCCTCACGATACGATATATCACGATACTTAAGTCACGATACGATAGCATTGCGCTTCAAAATATATATTGCGATATGCTGAGTATCGCGATATTAATATTGCGATATATATTGCGATTTATTACCTTTTTTCCAACTGCAAGTAAAACTTTGTCAACATGTTTTATCTACTCAAATAAAGTCTGTCAGTCTGTTCATCTCACTTCAATCGTTTTTATTGCAGCAAATGGGATTTTCAGTCAACCTGTAATCTGTGTTGCATGACAAACTGAACTGTTTGTATTACAGCCATATTCCAACTTACTGTAACTGACCTTAACCTAGAGGACACAGTAGTTAGACCAGGTAGCTTTGGTATGAGGGGTTCAGTGGAACACTATTATAATATTTGAAATAGTAGGTCATGTGCTACATACTCAGGTATGGTCCTGGTCTAAAATTAGAACAAAAGAGAGAGAGAGAGAGAGAGAGAGAGAGAGAGAGAGAGAGAGAGAGAGAGAGAGAGAGAGAGAGAGAGAGAGAGGAGAGAGGAGAGAGACGTGCGAGAAAGAAAGAGAGAGAGAGAGAGATAGAGACGTGTGAGAGAGAGAGGGGGGGGGGGAGAGAGAGAGAGAGAGAGAGAAGGAGAGAGAGACGTGCAAGAGAGAGAGAGAGACACAGATAGAGAGAGAGAGATAGAGAGAGAGGGAGAGAGAGACGTGCAAGAGAGAGAGATACACAGATAGAGAGAGAGAGAGAGAGAGAGAGAGAGAGAGAGAGAGAGATGTGCGAGAGAGAGAGAGAGAGAGAGAGAGAGAGAGAGAGAGAGAGAGAGAGAGAGAGACGTGCGAGAGAGAGAGATGTGCAAGAGAGAAGAGAGAGGGAAAGAGAGATAGAGATAGAGAGAGAAAGAGAGAGAGCATGTCCAGTGATGAGATGACCAAGCAACAACATTATTTATATTGTATTTGATCACTTAGATTGGCTATTTAGCTTTTAACCCTTTCACTACCCCACTACAGAAGGTTAACCTTTCACTACCACACTACAGAAGGTTAACCGTCTGTAGTGTGGAGTGAAAGGGTTAACCGCCTGTAGTGTGGTAGTGAAAGGGTTAACCGTCTGCAGTGTGGTAATGAAAGGTTAACCCTTTGTCGTGTGTCAGTGAAAGGGTTAACCGTCTGATCGTCGCCATGAAGGGTTAACCCTCTGGTAGAGGGTAGTGAAAGGTTAACGGAGTCTGTCAACAAACAGGTGGCTCCAAGACGTGTTGGAAATGTGGTCAACAAGCACTAACTCAGGACGTAAGGCCAAACTATTATGATATTCAGCTTTCTATTTCAGAAGGCTTCAGTTATACTCTCCTCTGTTTTCTTCATTAGGCCTAAAATAATGCATTACCTATAGGGAGGGATCTTTGAATAAAAAAATCGTCTCATCTTTATTGAGTATCCAAATGTGATCATAGATGACGTCTCTACCGTATATCTGAGTCTAGATAAAGTAAAATAATAATAATAATAATAATAATAATAATAATAATAATAATAATAATAATATAATAATAATAATAATAATAAATAATAATAATAATAATAATAATAATAATAATAATACATGTATAGAAAACGTGTCAGAGCAAGTAGGCCTCAAAGTCTCTCTCAAGAGAACATGTAGCCCCCGTTGTAGAAAATACAGAGCCTATAAATACGGAGATATGATTTCTGGTGCATATCACCCAGCCCTACAAGGACCTGAGCAAGTCCTCTCAGTAGTGGCCACTTAGGCAGAGGGTTGGGGGCCGGACTCGTTCAGTCGACACACAAACTATAAGGAACCGCTCACAAAGTCGGAGGCTGAACAGAGACGAGGTGTAACTGTAACTGTAATCGTAACCGTGCCAACCGAGGCGGCAGACAATCCCCCAGAGCGTAGCTGTAATAATGAGGCCCCCCCCGAGGTCTTTCATACACAGAGTCAACATAGCCTGCATCTGACTAGCTGTAGAGTCTAATATACATAGCCTGCATCTGACTAGCTGTAGTCTAATATACATAGCCTGCATCTGACTAGCTATAGTCTAATATACATAGCCTGCATCTGACTAGCTATAGAGTCTAATATACATAGCCTGCATCTGACTAGCTGTAGAGTCTAATATACATAGCTGCATCTGACTAGCTGTTAGTCTAATATACATAGCCTGCATCTGACTAGCTGTAGAGTCTAATATACATAGCCTGCATCTGACTAGCTGTAGAGTCTAATATACATAGCCTGCATCTGACTAGCTATAGTCTAATATACATAGCCTGCATCTGACTAGCTGTAGAGTCTAATATACATAGCCTGCATCTGACTAGCTATAGTCTAATATACATAGCCTGCATCTGACTAGCTGTAGAGTCTAATATACATAGCCTGCATCTGACTAGCTGTAGTCGAATATACATAGCCTGCATCTGACTAGCTGTAGAGTCTAATATACATAGCCTGCATCTGACTAGCTGTAGAGTCTAATATACATAGCCTGCATCTGACTAGCTGTAGAGTCTAATATACAAAGGAAAAGTACAGAAAAAAGAACAGGTCTCCACAGGCGGCCTTAGCCATGTTTCATCCGTTTCAACTGAAATGGGCCCCACTCTCTAAACAGTGCCCATGTGGATCACTGCGGTGGAAACGCTTGAAAAGGCACCAACACCAACACACAAAGATGTTTACTGACCAAGTCGTTCACCTTGTAGAAGAACGGTTGTAGTTGTTATAATATAAGATAAGGAGGACCCCGTATTTGATCTTGAAACGGACCCCCTGAACCTTAGGGCCACCTGCTGTCTGCACGGGACACACATCACATCACCTACAAAAACAACATAGTATTCAACTCAAAGGTTATAGTTATCTTTGAGCTCAAACACTCTCCAGTGTTTCCATAGGCTTGGTGGTTGCATCACATGTGTAGGTGAAGGTTAGTGGTAGTGAGCATTATCTTATGTAGTACTCCTATTGCCCAGCAGGGGGGGGGGGGGTTAGCAATACAGATTACATAGGAGGTGGAGTTTCAACCAGGCCAAACTTCAGCTGATCTATATTCACTAATCAAACTGCAAAACACTGTCTTCAGTGTTTTTTTTTTTTGTATACAGTTCAGTCTAAAGTATCACAGAGAAAGCATAGCATTTGTATAAAGGAGTGAGGAGTGCTTTTTACCATCTCATTTGTCACTTTAACTTCACTTAATAGAATAGGAATACTTTAATCATCCAGAGGGAAATTTGGCACTACAACAAACCGCTCACAGTAAACATTTAGGTAGACAAAACAATTAGCCATGAATAAGAATTAAAAAAATAAGCCTAAGAATAAAGAATAAAATAAGCCTAAGAATAAAATAATAATAATAAAATATGGTCCTGGATTGTTATGTATATATTCTAATATAAAATCTACAGTCAGTGTACAGTAAGTGTAATATTGAACAATGTGCTCAGTGATGCAGTGAGCACAGTGATGCATTGTGAAGTCTGATAATAATAATAATAATAATAATAATAATAATAATAATAATAATAATAATAATAATAATAATAATAATAATAATAATAATAATAATAATAATAATAATAATAATAATAATAATAATAATAATAATAACTTTATTTGTATAGCACTTTTCATACAGAGGTTGCAGTTCAAAGTGCTTCACAACAGTAAAAAAGACAGGCATAAGCGAGCATAAAAAGATAGACAGGTAGAATCACAGTGTTTCACATTAGGATCTAGCATCCCAATAGGCTCTCCGCTTACAGTTTTCAGTAACACAAATAGTAAAAATAGTTTAAAATGATTCAGTTTAAAAATAGTAAAAAAAAATTATAAAATAGAACAGACATAAAAAATACAGGCATGAGCGAGCATAGCAATATATATGATATGGCAAATCACAGTGTTTCACATTAGGATCTAGCATCCTAATAGGCTCTCTATTCAGTAATACTCCTGTAATTCCCAACATACTTCACAGTACATATTGCTGTAACTTTAGTGATATTAGATCACAGGGACACGAACCCACACTGTAACTTTAGTGATATTAGATCACAGGGACACGAACCCACACTGTAACTTTAGTGATACTAGATCACAGGGACTCGAACCCACACTGTAACTTTAGTGATACTAGATCACAGGGACTCAAGCCCACACTGTAACTTTAGTGATACTAGATCACAGGGACTCAAACCCACACTGTAACTTTAGTGATACTAGATCACAGGGACTCAAACCCACACTGTAACTTTAGTGATATTAGATCACAGGGACTCGAACCCATACTAAATAAAAAATTGCTGTCGGAATGAAGGACTTCCTGTGCCGTTCAGTGCTGCATCTTGGGAGTCTTAGTCTAGCACTGAACGTGCTCCTCCTGTCAGCCAAGTCTGTGTATAAGTGGGTGGGAGGGGTTGTCCCTGATGGCATGGAGCTTAGTCAGTCTCCGCTAGAGAGTCCAGTGATCCACCCCTACCACGTTACTGGCCTTCCTGACCAGCTTATCCAGCCTGTTTTTGCGTCCCCCGCTCTCAGTCCGCTGCCCCAACAGGTCACAGCGTACAAGAAGGCGCCCGCCACCACCACCGACTCATAAAACATCCTCAACATCCTTGTAGAGACGTTGAAGGATCTCAGCCTTCTGAGGAAGTAGAGTCGGCTCTGGCCCTTCTTGTACAGTGCCTCTGCGTGTTTTGACCCGTTCAGTTTGTTGTCGATGTGCACACTGAGCTATTTGTAGTCCTCAACCATTGTCCACATCGACTCTCCCCTGATGGAAACGGGGGTGTACTCCTCCTCCTCCCCACTTACTCGCTTGACAGAAAAGACCATCATTCATCCAGTCTGTGAAGACTGCCCTGCGATGAAGACATTAGAACTCCTGACACAAGGCGGTCAGGTGGCGTGTAGCGGAGATTGCGCTCGTCACCGATGCAAGAGACTGCGGTCTCGACTCCCGGAGAGTCAGCATTGCCTTGGCTTGGGCTGATCGCTATACTAACTCGTTTGTCTGGGTTAGGGGGAGGGGAGCCGTGGGTGGGAATCTGGCGTTGTGGACAGCGACGTCTACAGGTCAGGTCTGGGCGTCTGCTCAGCGAAAGGCAGGACTTGATGAAGGCAGCGTGACCTCCCACGCGTTACGCTTCACCAATGAGAGCCCTCGCTGCCAGGTGAGAAGAGAGCCACTGGCTGTCGCCGCACGTGTCGGAGGAAGCGTGCGGATGACTTCAGGGTTCCCTTGTACCGACCAGTAGGAGAACATGCGCACAACAACCAGGTAGGGGAGGGGGGGGGGGGGGGGGATTGGCACAACGACTAAATTGGGACGGGGAGAAAAACAGAGACAAATCGGAGAAAGAGAGATAAAAAAAAAAAATTTAAATAAAGAACTCCTGAGGGCTTGTGTCCATAGCGGACGTTTTTTTCAAGGCGGACCGCTTTGAAAAAGAAAAAGAAAAGCTCAGAGCGTTTTCCTGGGTCTCGCGACTGCCGCGGCTCCGCCCCTTCCTCGATGTTGATTACCTTGATGAGCGCGCTCCTTTCCAAAAGTTGAACTAGTTTCAACTTTATGCGCGGAGAGCGCTCCGCCCAAAAACGCTGCCGCCGAGAGCTCATAAACGCGAGGCGCGGGGCTGGGAAAAGGAGCGCGCCTGACGCGTCTCCAGCATAGAAATGAATGACAGGAAGGAGCTGACAACTCATAAAACGTCCGCTATGGACACAAGCCCTGACACAGAGAAAGACGACGATGCTAGGGGTGCCAGGGTGGCGCACAGCGTAGCGCACTTCAGTGCAACGCGGCCGTCCCGGGTTCGACTCCCGGACCCGCCGACATTTGCCAAATGTCTCCTCCCTCCCATATCTTCTCCCGTCCTTCCTCTCTGTCTATCCAATAAAGCAATAAAAATGCAAAAAATTAAAGACGCTTGAGGAATATACATTCCTATCCTCTACTAGTCCCAACACGTCCAACGGGTGGATTTAGAATTTAACTTCCCTAACCTGTTTATTAATAAGGTCTGTATTGATCGATTTATGAGAAAACCGCAGGGCCAATTGGGGGACCCTAGGGCTTAACAGGCTAAGCAGATTAATAAAGGAACACTTGGCTTAACTTGGGCTACACACTCACAAAAGAAAACCTGAAAAAAACCTGAAGTTATAGCTTCTGGAGCGGCTAGCGACCACAGTGGAGATGACTGACACCATCGTCAACCAACCAGCTCTCAGCCAGAGGGAAGGGAGACCAGACGAGAGGTCTTCGTTCTTACCATGGCATAATAGTTGCTGTTGACCATGATTGGCCCACGACCCCGCAGGTAGATGTACTCCTCCCACCAATCACTGACCTGAGAGACACAGAGACAGGGAGGAGGAGGACAATGATGTTAGTCATGAGTTATATTCTAACACTTCTATTCATTCATAATAATAATAACCCATAACACTGTATGACAGCATGTACACAATAATGCTGTATATACCAACCGCATAGATGTATTTATTTTTTTACTGTATATATCTATCCACATCTGTCTGTACATGCCTGCATATAATCCTTTTGACATATTCAAACATTTATTTATTCTCGAAAAGACAATTGAGGTCACCCTCATTTTCAACGTCGTCGAGACTTCTACAATATAACAATAATAAATATTAATAACTATCTATATAGTACTTCTTTTTTCCACACATGGACGATGGACCGCAGTCCAGAGTGCCCCACAGCAATTAGTATAAAATGAACATAGGCATAAAATCAGCACACAATTGACCTGCAGATATCTGTAGATATACTATATCTATATCTGTACATATCCCTTACCTACTCATACTAGTTACGCTGCTGGTCAGTATGACCTGTATCACTGTACATATTAATACTACAACTCTGTACATAAATCTGATTTATATATGTTATACCCAGTTTAATCACCTGTACATTGTATATTAATATTGCACTTTACTGTTAAATTTGCACTCTGGTTGGATGCCAAACATATTTTCATTGTACTGTACTTGTGACAATACATTTGAATCTAATCTAATCTAATAAGTATTGGGGCAAATGTTGCCCGTAAAGCGCTCTGATACAGTGAACCTCAGGGTGGTGATAATGGACGTCTCAACGTTTATACATATTGTATGGCAACCTCTTGTTGCCCAGATAAATTCTGTTGTATATTTTCCCCTCTGTCTCACTTCATTTCCTGTTGGGGAGCATTTCCACGTTGCCCTGCCACGTTGTCTAAAAAAGTTGCCCTGTCACGTTGCCCTGCCACGTTGTCCTGTCACGTTGTCCTGTCACGTTGTCCTGTCACGTTGCCCTGTCCTGTTGCCCTGTCACTATTGTGTCACAACGTAAATAAACTCCCATTGAAATGGTGACCGCTGTGTCATTATGTTTAATGTAGACCTTTTTTTTTCTCTTTTCAGCTCTTTGAGTGCAAATTTAACAGTAAAGTGCAGTATTAATATACAATGTACAGGTGATTAAACTGGGTATAACATATATAAATCACGGTATATACAGATATCTACAGGTCAATTGTGTGCAGATTTTATGCCTATGTTCATAGGGGGATGTTCTGGAGAGAGCAGGTGGGGGGAGAGGTTCTGGTGAGAGCAGGTGGGGGGGGGAGGTTCTGGTGAGAGCAGGTGGGGGAGGGAGGTTCTGGTGAGAGCAGGTGGGGGAGAGAGGTTCTGGAGAGAGCAGGTGGGGGAGAGAGGTTCTGGTGAGAGCAGGTGGGGGAGAGAGGTTCTGGTGAGAGCAGGTGGGAGAGAGAGGTTCTGGTGAGAGCAGGTGGGGGAGGTTCTGGTGAGAGCAGGTGGGGGAGGTTCTGGTGAGAGCAGGTGGGGGGGGGAGGTTCTGGTGAGAGCAGGTGGGGGGGGAGGTTCTGGTGAGAGCAGGTGGGGGAGAGAGGTTCTGGTGAGAGCAGGTGGGGGGAGAGAGGTTCTGGTGAGAGCAGGTGGGGGAGAGAGGTTCTGGTGAGAGCAGGTGGGGGAGGTTCTGGTGAGAGCAGGTGGGGGAGAGAGGTTCTGGTGAGAGCAGGTGGAGAGAGGTTCTGGTGAGAGCAGGTGGGAGAGAGAGGTTCTGGTGAGAGCAGGTGGGAGAGGTTCTGGTGAGAGAGCAGGTGGGAGAGAGAGGTTCTGGTGAGAGCAGGTGGGGGGGGGAGGTTCTGGTGAGAGCAGGTGGGGGAGAGAGGTTCTGGTGAGAGCAGGTGGGAGAGGTTCTGGTGAGAGCAGGTGGGGGGGAGAGGTTCTGGTGAGAGCAGGTGGGAGAGAGGTTCTGGTGAGAGCAGGTGGGGGGGAGAGGTTCTGGTGAGAGCAGGTGGGGGGAGAGGTTCTGGTGAGAGCAGGTGGGAGAGAGAGGTTCTGGTGAGAGCAGGTGGGAGAGAGGTTCTGGTGAGAGCAGGTGGGGGAGGTTCTGGTGAGAGCAGGTGGGGGGGAGAGGTTCTGGTGAGAGCAGGTGGGGGGAGAGGTTCTGGTGAGAGCAGGTGGGAGAGAGAGGTTCTGGTGAGAGCAGGTGGGAGAGAGGTTCTGGTGAGAGCAGGTGGGGGAGGTTCTGGTGAGAGCAGGTGGGGGGAGGTTCTGGTGAGAGCAGGTGGGGGGGAGAGGTTCTGGTGAGAGCAGGTGGGGAGAGGTTCTGGTGAGAGCAGGTGGGGGGGAGGTTCTGGTGAGAGAGCAGGTGGGGGAGAGGTTCTGGTGAGAGAGCAGGTGGGAGAGAGGTTCTGGTGAGAGAGCAGGTGGGGGAGAGGTTCTGGTGAGAGCAGGTGGGGGAGAGGTTCTGGTGAGAGCAGGTGGGAGAGAGGTTCTGGTGAGAGCAGGTGGGGGGAGGTTCTGGTGAGAGCAGGTGGGAGAGAGGTTCTGGTGAGAGCAGGTGGGGGGGAGAGGTTCTGGTGAGAGCAGGTGGGGGGAGGTTCTGGTGAGAGCAGGTGGGAGAGGTTCTGGTGAGAGCAGGTGGGAGAGAGAGGTTCTGGTGAGAGCAGGTGGGAGAGAGAGGTTCTGGTGAGAGCAGGTGGGGGGAGGTTCTGGTGAGAGCAGGTGGGAGAGGTTCTGGTGAGAGCAGGTGGGAGAGAGAGGTTCTGGTGAGAGCAGGTGGGAGAGAGAGGTTCTGGTGAGAGCAGGTGGGGGAGAGAGGTTCTGGTGAGAGCAGGTGGGGAGAGAGGTTCTGGTGAGAGCAGGTGGGGGAGAGAGGTTCTGGTGAGAGCAGGTGGGAGAGAGGTTCTGGTGAGAGCAGGTGGGGGAGAGGTTCTGGTGAGAGCAGGTGGGAGAGAGAGGTTCTGGTGAGAGCAGGTGGGAGAGAGAGGTTCTGGTGAGAGCAGGTGGGAGAGAGGTTCTGGTGAGAGCAGGTGGGAGAGAGAGGTTCTGGTGAGAGCAGGTGGGAGAGAGAGGTTCTGGTGAGAGCAGGTGGGAGAGAGGTTCTGGTGAGAGCAGGTGGGGGGGGTTCTGGTGAGAGCAGGTGGGAGAGAGAGGTTCTGGTGAGAGCAGGTGGGAGAGAGAGGTTCTGGTGAGAGCAGGTGGGAGAGAGGTTCTGGTGAGAGCAGGTGGGAGAGGTTCTGGTGAGAGCAGGTGGGAGAGAGGTTCTGGTGAGAGGTTCTGGAGAGAGCAGGTGGGGGAGAGGTTCTGGTGAGAGCAGGTGGGGGGAGGTTCTGGTGAGAGCAGGTGGGAGAGAGGTTCTGGTGAGAGCAGGTGGGAGAGAGGTTCTGGTGAGAGCAGGTGGGGGAGGTTCTGGTGAGAGCAGGTGGGGGAGAGGTTCTGGTGAGAGCAGGTGGGGGGGAGAGGTTCTGGTGAGAGCAGGTGGGAGAGAGGTTCTGGTGAGAGCAGGTGGGGGGGAGAGGTTCTGGTGAGAGCAGGTGGGAGAGAGGTTCTGGTGAGAGCAGGTGGGGGGAGAGGTTCTGGTGAGAGCAGGTGGGAGAGAGGTTCTGGTGAGAGCAGGTGGGAGAGAGGTTCTGGTGAGAGCAGGTGGGAGAGAGGTTCTGGTGAGAGCAGGTGGGGGGAGGTTCTGGTGAGAGCAGGTGGGAGAGAGAGGTTCTGGTGAGAGCAGGTGGGAGAGAGGTTATGGAGAGAGCAGGTGGGGGAGAGAGGTTCTGGTGAGAGCAGGTGGGAGAGAGAGGTTCTGGTGAGAGCAGGTGGGGGAGGTTCTGCTGAGAGCAGGTGGGGGGAGAGGTTCTGGTGAGAGCAGGTGGGGGAGGTTCTGGTGAGAGCAGGTGGGAGAGAGAGGTTCTGGTGAGAGCAGGTGGGAGAGAGAGGTTCTGGTGAGAGCAGGTGGGAGAGAGAGGTTCTGGTGAGAGCAGGTGGGAGAGAGAGGTTCTGGTGAGAGCAGGGGGGAGAGAGGTTCTGGTGAGAGCAGGTGGGAGAGAGAGGTTCTGGTGAGAGCAGGTGGGAGGTTCTGCCAGACTCACGTAGTTGGAGGCCCACCAGGACTTGAGCTTCAGGTACCACTGCAGCCGGGGGCCCAGGTTCTTCTCGAACTCCGTGGCCAAGCCCTCCATGCGCTCGTACTGCTGGTCCGTCATCAGGGGCCGCGCCGACTCCAGGTACTGGGGACACAGACACAGGCAGTTATTAGGGCTGCAACTAACGATTATTTTGGTAATCGACTAATCTGTCGATTATTTTTCCGATTTAGTCGACTAATCTAACAATTATTTTTGTCACACCCTCAATCTCTGCTTCCTGTGGGCGCGGCTCCTTCTCCAGTGCATGTTTTACCTCACGTGCTCAAGTCTGCACACCTGTGAATGTCACCCTGTTGTCCAGTCCCTCTGCCTTAACAGTTAACTTAACATAACATGATGATCCCATAGCAAATTAAAATAATGACTCATGAAACATTTGAATTTGGATCTTAAGCAACTTTAAATCAAAATGTATTTGAACAATACAACAATCACTCATAACAATATATATAGCAGACTTCTTAGCTTAACATCCCAGGGAACTAATGGGATAACTGGGGATGTTGTTTGCTCCTGACAAGAGTCTCAACGTCTGGGGTGATGGTAGACAAGCAACTCTGAAGTCATGCTCAATGTCCAATCTGTTCCTCTGCTCTGTCTTCAGCTGGACCAGAGCTGAGAAGCCACTTTCACAAAGATAGGTAGTGCGACTAATCGACGCAAAAATTCTGCGTCGACGAGTTTTTATGATCGACGTCGTCGATTATGTCGACTAATCGTTGCAGCCCTAGACAGTATAATCAATCAATCAATCAATCAAACCCTTTATTTAACCAGATAAGCATCATTGAGATTAAAATCTCTTTTTCAAGAGCGATCTGGCCAAGCAAGGCAGCAGAAGGTTTCAACATAAAAAAAGAAGAAGAACATCACAATAAAATACAGATAAAACATTCACATCAAAAGCTCCAATTTCAGCCAAGTTATCAAACACAGTTGCACTGTCCGAGGGAACTGAATTTGTAGGATTTTAAAATGGCTTTAAATTCTCCGAGGGTGACGACCAGTCCTGGTAATTTTAGGTCCTCCTGTATCTTGTTCCAGGATGATAAACACACTGTGTGACTCCAGTCTCCAGGTACTGCAGACACACACAGTATAAACACACTGTGACTACAGGTACTGACACAGACACACACAGTATAAACACACTGTGACTACAGACACACACACAGACACACACACAGTATAAACACACTGTGACTACAGACACACACACACACACAGTAAAAACACACTGTGACTACACAAGGGCTGCACGATTTTGGGAAATAATCTAATTGCGATTATTCTGGCAGATATTGCGATTGCGATTTGCGATGCGATTATAACATATTTAAAAAAAAAAATTACAAGAAGAATGTTGCTGCTTTCTGTAGTCGGGTCCCAACTGCAAAATTACTGTATTACCCTGTATTATACACTTTTACTATCATGTAGACTATTCTGCTTTGTGTTTACATGTGATGTATTGTATACATGCACATTTATTATGTTCTTGTGTGATGTATCGCACATTTTATTGCTGTGTGATGTATTGCAAATGTTATTGCTGTCATCTTGGCCAGGTCTACCTTGCAAAGGAGATCTTGTATCTCAATGGGACTTCCTGGTTAAATAAATTTTTTTTTTTTTTTTTTTTTTTTTTAATTGCAGGCTTGGCGATTTGATAATTGCATCATTCCAAATCGCGATTTCGATAAAAAAAACGATTAATCGTGCAGCCCTACTACACACACACAGACACACACAGTATAAACACACTGTGACTACAGACACACAGATACACACAGTATAAACACACTGTGACTACACACACACAGACACACACAGTATAAACACACTGTGACTACAGACACACAGACACACACAGTATAAACACACTGTGAGTACAGACACACACACAGACACACACAGTATAAACACACTGTGACTACAGACACACACAGACACACACAGTATAAACACACTGTGACTACAGACACACACACAGACACACACAGTATAAACACACTGTGACTACAGACACACACAGACACACACAGTATAAACACACTGTGACTACACACACACACACACACACACACACACACACACACACACACACACACACACACAGTATAAACACACTGTGACTACACACACAGTCACACACACACACACACACAGTATAAACACACTGCGCAACGCCCCAACCCTGGACACCTTCAAATCTGCTCTAAAAACACACCTCTTCACCGAGGCTTTTCCCCATCAGTTAGTTTAGATTAGATTAGGTCCTCATCCCCTTTTCCCCCCTACTTCCCTAGCCCTATTTTTTGTCCTGATTGTGAAGCGACCTTGGGTTCTATGAAAGGCGCTATATAAATTTGATCTATTATTATTATTATTATTATTATTGCTACAGACACACACACACACACACACACACACACACACAGTATAAACACACTGTGACTAGACACACACACACACACACACACAGTATAAACACACTGTGACTAGACACACACACACACACACACACACACACACACACACACACACACACACACACACACACACACACACACACAGTATAAACACACTGTGACTACAGACACACACAGTATAAACACACTGTGACTACACACACACACAGTATAAACACACTGTGACTAGACACACACACACACACACAGTATAAACACACTGTGACTACAGACACACACAGTATAAACACACTGTGACTACACACACACACACAGTATAAACACACTGTGACTACAGACACACACACACACACACACACACACACACACACACACACACACACACACACACACACACACACACACACACACAGTATAAACACACTGTGACTCCAGACACACACACACACACAGTATAAACACACTGTGACTCCAGACACACACACACACACACACACACACACACACACACACACACACACACACACACACACACACACACACACACACACACACACACACACAGTATAAACACACTGTGACTCCAGACACACACACACACACACACACACAGTATAAACACACTGTGACTCCAGACACACACACACACACACACACACACACACACACACACACACACACACACACACACACACACACACACACACACACAGTATAAACACACTGTGACAACAAGTGTAAGAGCCAAAGCTATATGGGTTTAGGTTATTGTATTATATGAATGTTTAATATTGATGGGATTTAGAGAGTCATTGAACCTTCGTATTTGTCATAATAGTGCATTCTAGAACATAGAACCTTCAAGACCGTTTGTGGTGATGTCAGAATAGATCTTTCTAGAACATAAAACAGTCCGGACCGTTTGGGGTGATGTCATAGTAGTTCTTTCTAGAACGTAAAACATTCTAGAATAGATCGTTCTAGAACATAAAACAGTCCGGACCGTTTGGGGTGATGTCATAGTAGTTCTTTCTAGAACGTAAAACATTCTAGAACCACAGTATGAAGTCATGATAGTAAGTTCTGGAACCTTCGTGATGTCACCGTATGATGTCATAACCGAACATTCTAGAACCTTTGGGTCTCTATATAAGCGGTTATGTTGAACATTGCACCCCTCCCGCTCCCCAGTTAACGGTGTCAGAAAGAGAGAAGATAAGAGAGTACAGGCCACGTGTCGTCGGTTTCTTCCTTTCAAGATTCAGACATTTTAATCTATTTAGTATTTACCATGTCTATTCTAGTTATCTTTTTATTACTATTGTTTTATTGCACAATCGTAGCGGGCATGGCCAACCGCATTTCACTGTATGCCCTGGTATGTATGTGATGACTAAACTCTTGAATCTTGAATCTTCCAGATGATTTATTGTCACATGCGCAGTTGCGCACACACACACACACACACACACACACACACACACACACACACACACAAGTATAAACACACTGTGACACCAAGTGTAAGAGCCAAAGCTATATGGGTTTAGGTTATTGTATTATATGAATGTTTAATATTGATGGGATTTAGAGAGTCATTGAACCGTCGTATTTGTCATAATAGAGCATTCTAGAACATAGAACCTTCTAGACCGTTTGTGGTGATGTCAGAATAGATCTTTCTAGAACATAAAACAGTCCGGAACGTTTGGGGTAATGTCATAATAGACTTTCTAGAACGTAAAACATTCTAGAACCACAGTATGATGTCATGATAGAAAGTTCTGGAACCTTCGTGATGTCACCGTATGATGTCATAACCGAACATTCTAGAACCTTTGGGTCTCTATATAAGCGGTTATGTTGAACGTTGCACCCCTCCCGCTCCCCAGTTCTGTGTCATACTAGCTCCCGCTCAGCGTCATATTGCATATATCTCGCTTCAGCGTATATACACTGAATAAATTTCAAAATGTACCTTTAAATGCCAGCATTCATCTGGCCACACCCCCATCCGCTTACCTACATAAGCAGGGGTGGTGCCACACACTCATCTCCTTCTCAAATTTCATCACAAGCAACGTGCTGCTCATATGCCCACTTGACGTGGAGAAAAATATTTACTCTGAGGAAAGGAAGAACAAGGAGATACGTTGACATCATATCTTTATTTTCTCTCTCACTATTTTCGAGAAAATACGGCGATATTGTCTTCGTCACTGGAGTGTCTGGAAGATGGTGATCATTCTAAAATCCTCCACCGGTTTTCGTATTGGGAGCATGCCGCTG
The DNA here is from genome assembly GCF_963971535.1 of Notolepis coatsorum. Lineage (NCBI taxonomy): Eukaryota > Metazoa > Chordata > Actinopteri > Aulopiformes > Paralepididae > Notolepis > Notolepis coatsorum. The sequence continues at coordinate 10,641,593 of NC_140182.1, forward strand.
CATGCCTCTCAACTGCAGTCCCTTGCTGTGGCTGGTTGCGGTAAAACCTTTCAGGACACAGCTGAACTGTAGGACGCGCCGCCGCCGCTGTTGTGAGAAGCGGTGGGTTCCAGGTTGGTGAGTAATGTTTTGCTTGCGGCTCCACTTTTCTGTTAGTGCTATGGGGGCTGGCTGACAATGTTTACGAACACCGGCCCCAGATTAAGGTCTTTTGTTCAGCCTCTTAGGCAACAGCGGAAGATCTTGGTCTGAAGCCCATTATAGTTAACTAGTGGGCCACGACCATTAACACTGGTGATCCCTGTGTTTTCTGGACGAGTGGATGTTTTCTCTGTCACCGTGTAGGCCCCCGTCTTTCATATCCAAATGAGAGTATTCCCTCACGAGGAAATATGAGCATGGATGTTCGTTAGCGGAAGATCTGTGTTCAAGTCAGCTACAGGCCAGTTGGGTATTGTGCTGGCTCCGTCGGGTGTTGGTAAAATCACTGTTGTAAAACTGTGTTAACATCTTGTTTATCTTTTCTCTTAAAAAGTGAGGAAGGTTTCAGAACGGCGGCCTGTCTGAGTGATTGTTATATCATTGTGTACAAGTTCAGGTGATAGCTGCTTAGCTTACGTGCTAGTGGTGGCCTACTGTTAGCCAGTCAGCTGTTAGCTGCGGCGCTAGCCTGCTGTGATCACTAGGCTAGGAAACGTTAGCTTGCGTGCTAGTCGTGGCCTACCTAGGCTAGGCTAGGAAACGTTAGCTTGCTGCTATCGGCCGAGGCCCAGCGCGGGGTGGCTCCGGCCCCTCGCGCGCCGCCGCGGTTCCCAACTCCCCTCTCCCTCACGGGGAGAGGCGGGGGGGATTCGAAGTCTCCCCTCTGGTCGCGTGCGCCGTTCGCTCGCCGTCTCGCGGGCAGGGGCGGTAGCGCCCGACGGTTAGAGCGGCCGTTAGCTTAATGCTACACTGTTGAACGTGCTTTGATTATAACATGTTTTAAACACTCTTGACTACGACGTCATCTTTGACAGAGGATGTTCGTCGACCCTGCCCTGAGCCAGGACGGCAAGGACTGCGTCAACAAGGGGGACCGTAGCGACGGGATGGAGCGGCGACGCTGCCCAGGTCGACAACACGGCTGTGTTTACTACGGTGCCTTGTTAGAGACTGCACTTCGCTTGATCTGCGCTCCGGGTAGGCAAGGTCTGGACCAGACCTTGAACACTTCTTCTTGCTTTCCCTTCTAAATGTTTTGTAAATAACGATGTTTTCCAAAACGTGTGCTGCTGCACTACATTTAGGATATGTAGTACGATGCGAGTTATGTGTGAATTGTCTTGTCACTGGTATTAGCTTCTCCATGCAAATAGGGTTGTTTATTACAGATGTGAAAATGATCTGGTTTGTTGTGTTGAGAAACATCATGTGTGTTCTTGTACCGAGCACTCTCAACTAAGGGGGTTAAACTAACCTATAAAGCTATGCTTAGTGACATATGAGTAAAGAATGATTCTTCTCTCAGCCTGTAATGACAATGAACAGTGTGTTCACATATTAACAGGTTTACCTGTTCAACTGGCCGTATTAAGGGTAAAGTAGGAGGGTTGTGTTTTTCCCCCCGGTTCCCTGGGGACTTCTTCATCCTCCTCTCAGACATGTTGTTACACTACATTGTGTCACTGTGTGGTAGGGATACGATGTAACCCTTAGCTTGATTGCTGAGGTTGTGCTAAAACTGCTTGAGAAACTTTATTTTCCTAAAAGAAAAGATTGTTTGGTCGCTTTTCGTGTGTGCTTAGCAAGGCCTGTGGCCGATACTAATCGAGAATTATGTATTCTCTCATTATGAAAAACGGCGTTCCTCTGTTGAGTGTTTTTGCCATTTTTTGTAGGTAATGATGGGTTGTGTGTGTCATGTGACCTACAACTGGGTTGGGCTGGCCACAGAAGCACATGTGTAAGTTTGGTACCGGGGCTCTTGGAGAGCCCTCTCTGTTCTGTGTTTTTTCCTTAGTAAAAATCAGATAGCAGGTTAGCACATGCGCTGTGTGAAGCTGTTAGACGCTTCATGGAGCTGACTATGACTGTGTCATACTCTCTTTTTGTCATTACATCGTATCATGGGTGTGGGGTCGTAAAGGGGTGAACTGGTAACCTTTCCTCCCCCTTGTTTCTGTTGGTCAGGGGTAAACCCACCTGTCCTTCAAGGTTCCTGTCACGTTGCGGTTCGGCACGTTACAGGGTGAGGGTGGGGGGGGGGGGGGGGGGGAGTTTCCTGGTCCCACGCCCTGGAATATTGGGCGTGTGCACCGCAGAAAATTCCCCCGCCATAGAGTACGTCACTGTGCGCGTCTCTATTGGTAGGACTTCCGTGTGCTGTTCAGGTCCATATGATGGATCTGTTTAAAACGGGGGGTGGTCAGGGCTCCTCCTCACGAAGCTCCTATTCGGGCCTTCTGTGAGTTGGGACTCTCCTTCCATGTGAGGGAGCCTCCTCAGAGTACAGAGCCTCCTCCTCAGATTGATAAGGTGAGTGGAACCTCAAGAAGGAGTCCTACTCTATTGTGTGTGTATTCGATTCAATTCGATTATTGAGTGTGTATGGGTTCAGTGCCTCCTCCCCGGAGAGCCCTAAAACCAAACTTTTACATGGCTCAAGGTGCAATATATTCTTTTCAATCTGTACAGCTTGCGTGGGAAGTCTCTCTGGGGATTTCCGTCTCCTCTCTATGGGAGGGTGGTGGAATGTAAAAATGTAAACAATTTTTACCCCCGGCCGTGTAGACTGGGATACATACTGTTGGTGCTTCCTTCTTTTCTTTTAAAAAGAGTTGGAGTTAGGAAGTGTCACACCCCTCTTGTCGTTCCCCTGGGCGCCTTGGGGATTCAATGACAGGTCTAAATAGCCTGTTCGTTGATGTGGTTGTGTCCCGACGCACGCATAGTGCTAGCTCGGGGTGTTCTGTAATCAGGCGACTGACTGGCACGCCTTGGTTGCTTGGGGTTAAAACGGCGTTTTTATAAAGCAACTGGGATGGAGGTTTTTCCTCTTCCGACGACCTGTTTTGGTTGTCGACGGATTCTCGTTCATATCTGGGGGATGATGACGGAATGGATCTGAACATATGTAGAGGGGTCTCACGCCCTGGGGGTGGGCCACCGGGCGCGGTTCGCCCCGAACGTCTGGGTGGCGCCTTCTTTTCATGTTTAAAGGGGAACTCCACTTTTTTTGGAAATTAGCTTATTTAACATCTTCCCTGGAGTTAGACAAGAAGATGCATACCTTTTTTGTCTCTGTGCGTGCATTTTAGCTTTGGGAATAGACGCTCCGTTAGCATAGCTTAGCTTCATCACTGGAAGTGAGGCAGGACAGTAGCCTTACAGTGCCTTACAGTGTATTGCAAGGTCTGACATTGACCAAACTTGATATGCATGACCTTGGTGGGCTCTAGGTCAACTCCTGAAAAGGGGGTCAATGTCAGACTTTGCAATCAAAAGTTAGGGGGCTAATAACCCTTGCCATAATTTCAGTGCGCCCCCTAACTTTTGATTGCAAGGTCTGACATTGACCCCCTTTTCAGGAGTTGACCTAGAGCCCACCAAGGTCATGCATATCAAGTTTGGTCAATGTCAGACCTTGCAATACACTGTAAGGCACTGTAAGGCTACTGTCCTGCCTCACTTCCAGTGATGAAGCTAAGCTATGCTAACAGAGCGTCTATTCCCAAAGCTAAAATGCACGCACAGAGACAAAAAAGGTATGCATCTTCTTGTCTAACTCCAGGGAAGATGTTAAATAAGCTAATTTCCAAAAAAAGTGGAGTTTAAGATCAACACGCATATCTGCCCCTTCTCCTGGAGTAGGCATGTCGGCGTGGTTAGGGCACGGGACTGGTTCTGGTCACGCTGGTCCGGATCAGTTGAACCCGTTGTCCGCCGGGGATGCAGATCTGCTGTTCTGGTACCCTGAGGGACTTGGGCTTTTTTCATGGGGAACAATGCCAGGTCGGTCCGGGTGTCACAGGGTTAAGCGCTATGGAGACCCTGGTTGGGTAAATTTTTTACTCGGCACTGTCGTAATGGCTTACGGCCATGCCAACCTGTACACGCTCGATCTCGTCAGATCTCGGCCGCTACACAGGTTGGTCCTGGTTAGTACTTGGTTGGGAGACCGCCTGGGAATACCAAGTACGGTGTGCTTGGGGCTGGTTCTCCATTCTTTTTCGCTCCTCTCTCACGCATGGCGAAGAGGGGCCTGTTGGGGTTGTCTTTGACCTCCTCTGGTGACCCTGTGCTTCCCGTATCGCCGGGCCCGGTCCGAAGTCATGTTTCGTCGACCCGTAGGCCTGGGTTAACCCTTTTTTGAAAACTGAAACACTTGTACTGCGGTATAGCCGGTGTATACCCGCAGGTGTGTTTTGGAGTTTTTTTCTTGAGGGGTTATAGGAACAACCACCGCATTGGGTAACACCAAGGTGGTTGATTCCCTGGTGTGTTGGGTTCACCGGTTGAGGGTGCCCCTGCACGTTCATGATGTCTGCCAATCGTGTCAGCCTTCTCTGCCTCAACCCCTCTGGGTGGGTTTTTTTTTTTTAAATGGAGGCTTGGTCATGCAACAACGCCAGCATACGCCCCTTCCGCCGGGGCGGCTGTGTTCAGCTGTCCCCTCTGGCGCCTGTCTCGTCCGCAGTCTCCAGGCTAGGGTTAACAGCCTGTTGCCTGGTTTTTCCCCGGTGCGCTGCCTGCTTCCGTTGGTTAACCTTTTTTGTGTGCTTACGGCCATGCTGACTGCCTGTTCTGCAGGGTCAGTGTGCCAGGCGGTGTACTATTGGGGGGACAGGGCCCGCTCGGCTGAGGGGCCTTTGTCCGAATACGCTGGCAATGTGGGGGGCGGGGTCACTAAGTGCCCACCTGGTGGGGTCTTGATGCTGGCATCATGGACTTCTCCGGGCCCCCGTTCCAGGGCGTCCAGTCCCTTTGGTGGGTCTGGGTCTTCCTTCGCGCTCCGCTGCTACGGCCTTGCCACGGGGTTGGGTTTGCCCTTGACCCCGTGATTCTGGGGGCAGTAACGAGGTTGTTCCCTCCGTTCGTTCCCGGGTGGCATGCGGGTTGTGCGTGTTTGTAGTCGTGGGGTCAAGCCACGGTCTGCTCACCCTGTGCGTTGAGTTGCTTGAGTGCCTCTTCGCACGGTCGGGTCCGTCGCCCTCCCGTGAAGCCCCCAATAGGGGGGGTGCCCTCCATTAGGGGGGGTCGGGGGGGCTCGGTCCTCCCTGATCTGATGGTTGTGGGGGGCCTCAGCGGGCTACATTTGTCGAGCTTCTAGCTCCCGCTCAGCTCCTGCTATGCAATATGACGCTGAGCGGGAGCTAGTATGACACAGAACGTTAGGTTATGTATATAACCAAGTTCTGTTAATACTAGTGACGCTCAGCGTCTAGACGCCGCTGCGGCCCTTGATTTTTCATTGTGGTGAAATTTGTTGGGAAGGAGATGAGTGTGTGGCACCACCCCTGCTTATGTAGGTAAGCGGATGGGGGTGTGGCCAGATGAATGCTGGCATTTAAAGGTACATTTTGAAATGTATTCAGTGTATATACGCTGAAGCGAGATATATGCAATATGACGCTGAGCGTCACTAGTATTAACAGAACTTGGTTATATACATAACCTAATGTTAACGGTGTCAGAAAGAGAGAAGATAAGAGAGAACAGGCCATGTGTCGGCGGTTTCTTCCTTTCAAGATTCAGACATTTTAGTCTATTTAGTATTTACCATGTCTATTCTAGTTATCTGTTTATTACTACTATTGTTTTATTGCACAATCGTAGCGGGCATGGCCAACCGCATTTCACTGTATGCCCTGGTATGTATGTACCTACTAAACTCTTGAATCTTCAAGATGATTTATTGTGCACAGTTAAACAGACAGTTTGCCGTACAATGAAAAGCTCACTTTGCTAGTCCGCCCTTCACACAACATCACACAGATCACACAATACTTAACTGGAATGAACAATTTAACTACAAGTGTAACAGATATTATATACAAGGCACGAGTGAGTAACATTAACATTAGTGCACGTTCCGTTCACAGTGTCGGATCGAGGGTGTTTGCAACAGGAGGACAGGAGAGAGCCTGATGCGAGGGAGGTGTGTACAGTGGTGAGATGGAGGTCCTGAGCGAGGCGCGGGCAGACAGGAGAGAGGGCCTGAGGCCGGGACCCCACCAAGCACGCGCGGGTTTCGTGCGAGAACAGCGCGTGTGGCCGTCCACACCGAGTCCCGACTTCAGAGCGGGCGAAAGCGCACGGAGGAGGAAGAGGCACGTTTACATTGGAACAGCTGTAAATGCCTCGTCTATATGCAAAGTCAGTCCCTGTTTGAAGATTTTTTTTTTTTTAAGATTTCCTGTTCCAGTGTTCTATTGTCCATTTTGCATGTATAACCAGTTATTAATCTATTTAATTAGAATGTTAGAATACATTTTAGAATGATGAAATCAGTGTGACTGTACTCCTGAAAAAGTATAGTAACATGGTTTATTTGTATTGGGGGGAAAGATACAGACACATTAGCTGGTTGAACAACATCTATATATTTGATCCATAATTAATTGGCTCCCCATTAATTATCGTGTCCATTTTAAAATTCTTGTTTTAACTTTTAAAGCCCTCCCAGGTAGATCCCCTGTGTAATTTTTTATTTACTACGCCCCTACTCCCCCAGTCGTGCACTTAGGTCCTCCCACCAACATCTCCTGGTTGTCCCACGGACCCGGTTAATAACAAAAGGTGACCGGTCCTTCCAATTCATGGCCCCTACCCTTTGGAACACCCTCCCCCTTTCTATGCGTTCACTTGACTCCCTATCCACTTTTAAGGAACAGTTGAAAACGTTTTTATTCAGACAGGCTTTTATTAACTAATTCCTGGTTGTATACTTTGTTTATTTATTTATAATTGTTGTTTTGTTTTTAGGACTGACATTTATGGTGCACTCATATTTAATTATTTAATTTTCTTATGTTATGCCTATGCTTGTCAGAATTGTTTTATGTGTAGTGCGTTCACCTCTATGTTGCTATGTTTTACTTCTGTGAAGCACTTTGTGATTTTATCTGAGAAAGGTGCTATACAAATAAAATTTACTTACTTACTATATGTGTGGTAATAAATAATGCAGATAGTGAGTGTATTTCTGTGAAAATGCGCGTGGCGCACGCCTCTGAATCCAACCAAAGGGAAAAGATTCGCTTCTCCCGCCCGCACGCGGCCGGTGTAAACAGCGACGCCCGTTAACACTTTGGCTGCAATGGGTTAAATTCATTATCAACCGTAGGTTGCCGGCTCTATTTGTCTATAGAGAAAGTCCCCTTCTTTGCAGGGCTATAACTTTTTTAATTCTATTGCTACATTGCCATTATTAGGGCCCATTCAAAGTCCTATATGTATTGTTCATTGTGTAGCAACGTTAAACTTTTTCATTCACATATTCATAGTAAAGTATGGTCTAATGTATAAGTATGTTTTCATCTCTTTCTGCAGCTTTCTCCAGAACGTGATCTATAGCCCCAAATACATTATATTGATGATGCAATACAGTTTTATGGCAATCAGCGCGATATAAAAAATTCCAACTAGACGTACTTCTAGAAGTTACTACACGTCATCTGATGTTGACCGGATGGGCTAGGGGGCGTTTATAATTCCGTGGGCAGCGTTATACCAATCATCTAATGTGGGTCAAATGTTGATAATAGCAGTTAGTATCGAAGACGGTAACTTTACACGCTAAAACTCACCCCAGTCTCCGCGAGCCGTTGGGCGATCATCGTAGAGTAGAGATTTTATCATTATGGGATGTAGATTTACCCGGTCCATCTCCAGCTTGTATAATGGTATATACGTCCAAATCATGTTGTTTATCGAGTTATTGGCAATCGATCGCTGTGTATTGTGACGAGCTAGAATGCCGGGACCTATAGCGAGTGCCCGGAAGTAATACGGCCGTCCAGCACAACCTCTATGGCGCTTCCTGTTAAGCGATTGCGCCGATCGGCCACCAGATGGCGCTCCTGAACCGCCAGAGAGCTCAGTGGGTCCTCCTGGTGGATCTCAGGCCAGCGGAGGGGAAATATGAATCCGATTCCAGATTTTTGAAATATTGATATTAAAGACGCTGTAAAGCGTCCTCGGCAACTTGAGCATGGCCGGGAATGACGCTGTAAAGCGTTTTTAAACAGTCAAAGTGTTAACATGGGAGTGGAAGTGAAATGCTGATCGCCCGCCCGCCTCACGCCCGTGTTCGTGGGGTTGGGCTGTGAGGCCTTGTCCTTGTTTACTGTCACTTTACACTGCAGGTCCTACTTGTACGCTCGGGGCTTCAATCTGCTGTACCTGGAACCACGAAACAGAGCGTTGGGCTACATTCTTTACGTATCAATACCATCTTTTTTGTTGTTGTGGTTGTTGTTGTTGTTGTTGTTTTCTTTACTGGCGATACAGATTCCGAACTGCGAAGTCTAGACTTTAATATCAGAGGATAACGATCTGATCCATGTCTGCTTTATTTGAGAGAGAGTGAAAGAAAGGGTCAAAGGTCAAAGGCCGTATTCAAACCCATGACGCTGCGATTTACGTGGTATGCGCCTTAAGGCTCAGACGTGCTGTCCGACTCGTACCGGTGGTGCCGGACGCACACGTGGCTCCAGCATTACATCATGGCTCGTTGTGTCAGAGGGTGTAAGTATTATTCAATAAGACTCAATAACCCTATTAGCTCGTCTTGGGGTCGAGCTTCTCAGTGTGGTTCAGTGAGGGAAGAAATACCACTGCAGTATAGTATATTTAAAAAGAAATATATATTAGATTAGATTCAAATGTATTTTTATTATACAGCACAAGTACAGTACAATATATATATATTAAACTAAATAAGACTCGTGCACATCTAGTTGGACCCCGACTGGAGGTGCAGGTCAGCGCAAGAGAGATATATAAAACTAAAAGAAGAATACCTTCAAAAGAAAGAAGGGACCGCACACTCCTCAGGACTGGTTTTTGCTTTTTTTTTATTGCACAACGCGTTTAGCTTCTGCTTCCTCAGGTGCTTCTGAGGAAGGAGAAGCGAAACGCGTTGTGCAATAAAAAAAGCAAAAACCAGTCCTGAAGAGTGTGCGGTCCCTTCTTTCTTTTGAAGGTATTCTTCTTTTAGATATATATATATATATATATATATATATATATATATATATATATATATATATATATATATATATATATATATATATATATATATATATATATATATATATATATATATATATATATATATATATATATATGCCTCCAATAGATAAGTAACACATACTCATATATTATATTATTTATAGTAATTAGGGATGCTCGATATTGGCTTTTTTACCGATACCGATATACCGATATTGTCCAACTCTTAATTTCCGATACCAATATCAACCGACATCAACCGATACCGATATATGCAGGGTTTCCCCCAAAAAGATTTAATAATTTCAGGTAATTAACATTACATATCTCTTGTTGTGGAATTAACACAACATTATGCATACTTTTGACAATAAATAAAATCAGAATTTGTTCTTACTTGCTTGCCTGGGTAAATAAAGGTTATAGAAATGTTAAAAAAAAATGTAAATAAAAGAAAGATTTTAAACCGATATCACATTTTAATGCCGATAGTAGCCGATAATATCGGTAGGCCGATAATATCGGACATCCCTAATAGTAATATAAACTATATAGTTCATTGTAGGTGGCTGTCATAAGGGGGCGTGTGTGCAGCTCTTAATTATTAGTTAATTGTAGGTGGCTGTCATAAGGGGGCGTGTCTACAGCTCTTAATTATTAGTTAATTGTAGGTGGCTGTCATAAGGGGGTGTGTCTACAGAGCTTAATAATTAGTTAATTTTAGGTGGCTGTCATAAGGGGGTGTGTCTACAGCACTTGAGTGTTGTTAATAATTAGTGTTGATAACTGTCGACATGCTTCGTGTGTCAGGGACTGGAATGACCTTGTTGCTGAAGTGACAACGAGAGGAGATACCGTACTTTTCTGACTATAAGCCGCGACTTTTTCCCCCATTTTTCGACCCTGCGGCTTATATAACGGTGCGGCTTATATGTGGACAAAACCCGAAAATCGAAATATTGCTTTTTTTACTGCATTGAAATGTTATTTATCTGTTCCCTTATTTGCTAAACTTAATACAACTTGTAATGAGTTAATGTTATTTGTCCGACAGTATTGTGTCCCAATGGGAGTCATTCTCTGTAGAGGTGGGAACTTAAAGCTCAATATAAGAACGGCCATGCACCACCACTCGCAGAATCGAGAAAGAGCAATCAATCTATCAATCCTTTCCGTGTCCGGGCCGGGTGAGGTTTCCCGTGTTGAGTCAAATTAAGCCACAGGCTCCACTCCTTACATATGGTAATTAAACATTAAAACACATGCGGCTTATAGTCCAGTGCGGCTTATATATGTATACATCATTCAATTTAGCTGCTGCGGCTTATAGTCAGGTGCGGCTTATAGTGCGAAAAGTACGGTACTACCGCTGTGGCTCGACGTTATGCATTGATATAACAACAAACCATCTACAACTGTATTGGGCAGCATATAGTTGGCTATAAACAACAACCTTAAGGCTTGGTTATGGATTTTGTCAATTTTTGTCAATTTTGTGGAAGGTGCAGATGAGGGTCTGTATGTATGCCCCATCAGTTATATTATAAAATTACAATAAATAAATAATAAATATATATGTAATATATATATAATAATAATAAATGGTCAGTGTTACCTCGACACGAGTCGCGACAGTTGTGTTCTATAAACCAAAGCACTCTGTGCGCTACAGGTGATGTATAAAAGCATAAAAGCTGAGAGTTCTGGAGTAGCAAAGTGGACAGTAGAGCTGCACAATTTGGTGAAAGAGTGCGATTATTGTGGACAATATTGCAATATAATAAATAAATGGTGTCATGAGTCTACTTGTCTAAATGAGTCTTGTACAGTATAGTTTAGATATTGTAAGTATAGCATAATGAAACTGTATATTGTATAGTAGTGTAGTGTTACATAGGACCCAGTGCCTTCTCAGGAATTTAGCATGTCTATTTTTATCATGCACATCTTATGTCTTTTTATTATCTGTTTTTTTTATGTCTATTTTATTATTAGTATTATTGCACAATCGAAGCGGGCATGACCACGCGCATTTCACTGTATGCCCTGGAATGTATGTGACAAATAAACCTCTTGAATCTTGAATCTTGAATCTACTTGACTTGAGTCTACTAGGAAAATGCAGAGATTGCAGTGATTTTTATATTGTCAATATTAACACGTACATTTTTTTGATAACATTTTAATGAATCGTCCTATTTGACCCCCGCGGCCTCCCGTAGTTACTCTGACTACCGGCTCCTCCCGGGGACGTCTATTCTAAACCCAAACGGTTCATGCGTTTTGCGAATCTGATTGGCCACTGACGTTTCTGGTCATGTGACATGTGCGCCCAATCGCGTGATGCGCCCATTTCCGCCTCGACCAGCAGCAAACCCTAACCCTAACCCTAACCGTTCTATCGCCCTGCTCTAAGACAAACTCTAACCTTAACCAACTTCGAAAGAGTGCCTAAGCTTAACCGGGGAAAGAACTTGCCGTCACACGATTGGTGCGACCAGAAACATCAGTGGCCAATCAGAGCGCAAAAGGCGAACGAGGAAGCATGGACCGTTTGGGTTTAGAATACAGGCCTCCCGGGGGGCTGGTCAGGTGACTTGTTTGTTTACATTCCTGAATCACCTGCACCACAGGGAGAACAGGGCCCCGTTCCCCGTACCTGGCTAACTGAGTTAGCCGGATAATTTCCAGCATAGCTTGACTTAAGCCGGACCTTTCTGTTCCCCGAAGTCGGATTTTCTAAATCACCATGGTAACAGATCAGAAAGTTTGAACCTGCTCCGGAGCAGGGTTAAGTTCAGTTAGCTGGATGAACCATGGCCACGCCCACGCAAAGAAATGCCAGCTCGCTTCCTGAAATATTTCTCACAGTCTAGATCCCATTATACCATTCTGAATTATGTTTTTGTGCTTCGTTTTCCTAGAGGGGGCTTTTGAAATGTATAATAATAGAACTAAATGCTGATAATAAATCATATTCAGCCTATAGATTTACTTTGTCCTAAATAAAATAATGCACGTCATATACGGCGCTCGGAGTCGCGATACACGCTGCATGTGGTTATTTTAATAACGGCGCATTGCAAATGTGAATCCCGCGGGGATATTTTTAATGAATGAAACGGCCGTTTGGCTCTGATTAGTTTCATATATTCTCCGCTGTAGATTTGCTTAACGGAGCGCCCGGATTGTGTTTCATTCAAGCATAAAATTGAAGTGTCTATGCGTGGATTGTGGTTTTTGTGGATTATGAATTACGAGGAATCTGAGGATTGTTGAATTGTATCATCACTCACACGTTATTGTGATATTGTAACTGGGATTAAAATGTCTGATGAGAATGAGATGCGCTGTTTGACGGATCTGAGCAATTGAATGAGCCGTTGACGTCACATTAATGCATTTGAGAATAAAGAGATAAAACTTAATTCAAAAGAAAAATATTCGAAACACGGGACTCTTGTATTGATGGATACACAATGGATATATCCCGTCTGGCACAGTGGTGCAACGGCTAGTGCTCACTCCTGTCAAGCGGACGACCCGCGTTTCCAATATACTTTTTTTGGAATATAATATTAATGAATATACGCAAAAGTAGCCTAGTTTTAAGTTAAAATATTATAAATCTACATGCATTCAGGATGTCATTCTTTATATAGCTCTCAAAGTGCACCAAATTGAAATATTTACATTGCAAAAAGAAGAAAATAAATTAGAAAAGACGGGGATTCGAACGCGGGTCGTCCGCGTGAAAGGCATAAGTACAAACCATCAGACCACGGTGCCAGACAAATAAAACAGCCACCATACATCCATCAATGGATAAGAGAGCCGTATCCTTATTCTGAAATAGTTGAACTAATTATTTTCGCTAGCAAGATCTCATTTGATTATTCAATCCATAAACCTACTGCCAGCAGGCACATTTAAAGAAATATAATCTGATTGATTGGGGTAATGAGGGACTTAAAATTAGCCTATAGATTATGCATTTAACTTGTCGGCGAGGCTATTGAGCCGTACTGTATTGTACCCATTCTGCAATCTGTTAATAAAGTTTTAAATCAATCAATCAATCAATACCGTTAGAAAATCAGGAATTCTGCGATCGACATCTGCTGTCTTTTCAGCTGAAGCGGCCGCGCGCAATTATCCTGAGTCTCAAGTCTGGTTCAAATGATCAGCGTTCGAGGAACCGGATTCAAACATCGGGTTAATTGAATCTGGATAATGGGACTCTTGATCGACTTAGTTGAACCAGGTACGGGGAATAGGGCCCAGTACTGTGACCAGGACATCGCAGACTGGTTTTTGCGGTTATATAATTGCACAGGCTGACATCGTGATCGCAATTGCGTTTAGATTATTATACTTCCTGTTTTAACCTTGACTTTTAACCCTTTCACGGCCACACGACAAAGGGTTAACCCTTTCACAACCACAGTACAGAAGGTTAACCCTTTCACTACCACACTACAGCTACAGACAGTTAGCCGTCTGTAGTGTGGTAGTGAAAGGGTTAACCGTCTGTAGTGTGGTAGTGAAAGGGTTAACCTGCTGTAGTGTGGTAGTGAACGGGTTAACCGTCTGTAGTGTGGTAGTGAAAGGTTAACCGTATGTAGTGTGGTAGTGAAAGGGTTAACCCTTTGTCGTGTGGCAGTGAAAGGGTTAACTGCCTTGCTGTGTTGTTTTTTTCTATGATCTGTAAGGTGACCTTGGGTGTCGTGAAAGGCGCCACCAAATAAAATTTATTATTATTATTGTTATTATTATTATTAATCGTGCAGCACTATGAACCGTTCCGATTCCTAGATGATACCCGTTTGATCCATCTTTTAAAAGATATATCGTTAGGGCCTTTCTGCATTTATTGTGTACAGGACAGTGACAAGAGACGGGAAATCAGGGGTTAGAGAAAGCATGCAACAAAAGGTCAAAGGTCGTATTCAAACCCATGACGCTGCAATTACATGGTATTCAGATTCAGATTCAGACAACTTTATTGATCCTGCGTGGGGTCATTCATATTTGCAGCTTCATACGCAACAAGCAACAAAGACAAACAAACAACAAAACAAAACATCGACAAAAAAAAAAAGAGAAACACTCCATGTGATACACAATCCAGCAAAGTAAAAGTAAAAACAGACAACCAAGTGCAAAAGGCTACTTAAAATGACTACTGTATGTGTTTAAAAGTCTGATAGCCGAGAGGACAAAAGATTTGGCGTAGCGGTTGGTCCTACTTGGTGGGACGTCATAACGGCGGCCAGAAGGCAACAGTGAAAACCGCTGAGACAGAGCATGGAGGGGTTGATTAGTGATGCTCGTCCCCTTCTTGACCACCTGGTCCGTCCAGAGAGAACATAGGTCTCTCTGTTTTACTCCAATTATTTTGGAGCACACTTTCACTACCGGTATGTACTGTAGGCTGTTCCTATCTTTAATAGACAGGCCACTGAACCAGCAGATAAAAGAAAAAGTTAGGAGGCTTTCAATAAAAGAACTATAAAAAGTGCTCAGGATCTTCGCACTAACATTAAAAGAGTTCAGCTTTCAGGGCGGTTAGGTGGCCGAGCGGAGATTGCGTTCGTCACCAACCCCGGCGGGGTGGGTCCGGGTCGTTGTAAACAGCGACTCCTACAGTTCGGTCGGGGCGCCTGCTAAGCACGGATAGGACTTGAGGGGGATAGTGTGGTCCTCCCACACGCTACGCCCTCTCGATGAGAATCCGCGCTGCCAGGTGAAAAGAAGCGGTGATTGGCTGGACGTGTGTCGGAGGAAGCACGTGGTAGCCTCCACTCTCCCAGATGATCTGACTGTGGGGGGTAAGTGCGCAGCGACCAGGAAGGGACTGGGAATTGGCATACGACTAACATTGGGATGGGAGAAAATCGGAGGAAAATGGAGGGGGGAAAAGATCAAAAAAAAAAAAAAAAAAAAATAGTTCAGCTTTCTCAGCAGGTAGATCCTCTGCTGACCTTTTTTAACAATAGACTGTATTTAAGTTGGTATGCGCCTTAAGGCTCGGACATACTTTCCGACTTGTACCGGTCATGCCGGACGCACGTGTGGCTCCACTGCAGAGTCCGTCCAGGTCCTTCTAGCTTGTTATCAGCTCAACATCTGAGTTCTAAAGTGGGGTTTCACTGCTTCCTGAGAGCCTTCTAAAGTGGGGTTCCACTGCTTCCTGAGAGCCTTCTGAACTGCTTCCCAGTCTGAGTCTTCTGCTGTTCATTCATAGTTGGGGGGCGACAATGGCTCGGGAGGTAGAGCAGTCGTCTGGCAAATCCGGAGGTTCCCGGTTGTTCGATCCCCGCTCCTCCCGGGCAGCGTGTCGAAGTGTCCTTGAGCAAGACACTTAACCCCTAACTGCTCCCGATGAGCAGGTTGGCACCTTGCATGGTTGCCTCCGCCGTCGGTGTGTGAAATGTGTGTGTGAAAATGTGAGTAACAAATTGTAAAGCGCTTTGGATAAAAGCACTATATAAATAAGAAGCCATTTACCATTTAGTTGCATCTATGGTATTAATTGCCTAATTGAGACACTACACTCTCACTCACTACAGAGCACTCACTACACTCTCACTACACTGTCACTACAGCGCACTCACTAGTGCACCGGTCGGCAACCTGCGGCCTCGAGGCCGCATGCGGCTCTTTAGCCAAACAGCTTACCTCTTATGTTGGAGATCGATGTGATACTTCGACACTGAAATAAAAACAATATTTCGTCAACTAAAATATTATGTCAACTAAAATAATTCGTCCCCTCAAATATACGTCACACCCCCGCGCCTCGTCACACCCCCGCGCCTCTCCCTGTTGTGTCGTCTGCAGGTGGTTAAGTTTCAGACCATGGTAAGCTAACCATGGATAAATCCAAGAAAAGGAAAGTCTCAGAGGAAAATAGAGGATTTAATTCAGCGTGGACAAATTCATTTGCTTTCACGGCTAATGACGCAGGCTTACCTGTATGCCTGATATGTGGTGATAAATTTGCAAACAACAAAAGATGGAATGTTGAAAGACATTTCCAGAATAAACACACAGCATTTTCTGAAAAGTACCACGCTGGAGATGAAAGGAAAAAAGCGATTTCGGAACTGCTGCGGCAAAATGACCAGAGCAAAATTACTTTTAAGAAGTGGATCAAGACTCCAAACACAACTGTTGCTAGTTTTGTGGCATCTCATGAGATAATAAAGCGTGGGAAGCCGTTCACAGATGGGGAATATATGAAGGAAACATTCATAAAAATATCCGACCATCTATTCTCGGACTTCAAAAATAAAGGGGAAATTGTTCAGAAAATTAAAGATATGCCGCTCTCTGCAAAGACTGTCAAGGACAGGGCCATTAAGATGGCAAAAAAAAACATCACAGATCAACAAATAGAAGACATTAATTCAGCTCCAGCGTTCTCAATAGCATGTGATGAGTCAAGTGATGTAAATGATATTGAACAGACAGCGCCGTTATGCAGATACGTGAACTCTGATGGGCCGCAGGAAGAAATCATCGAGTTGATACCGTTAAAAGGCCAAACACGGGGGGAGGACATTTGTGAGGCTGTGCTAAATTGTTTAAAAGCCAAAGAAATAAACGTGTGACCCAACAAATATCAAAACTCGTATCTTGGAATATACCTGTACACCCCTCGGTATTACTATTGAATGATGTTTTTGAGTTTGCAGTGAATCCACAGCTAAAGAGATTGGTTTTATCGGGTATCACAGTAGCCAAAAAGCTGATCGCATCACGCTGGTTTCAACCGGAAAAAATGTGCCGTAAAGTTTGGTTTCTTACATATCTCGATGTAATTTACCATGAAATATCTACAGCAAGAATTCTGGGTCTCAATGAATCCAAAATGTCAATGTGGTTAGAAGTGGTGGAGAGAATAAAAGCTAGCTTATAATGGTAGTGTCTGGTTAGGTGCAAGGGATAGTGGAGGTACTTCTCAAGGTGGGGTCCGGGAGGGGGGGGTTCGAGCTGAGCATATGTGTGTAGGTTTTTTTTAGATAACAGGTATTAGGGGTATATCTTATATAAGACAACTAACTAAAATGTGAACTCATTGGATGTGCCCTGACAATTAATGCTTGTATATCTTATCGTGTGTTGTCATGTTTGTTTATATGTTTGTTTAAAAAATAATAAAAAAATAAAATACAAGAAATAAACGCCACACACATGGTGTCAGTGGGCACCAAGTATGAGAGGAACACATAAGGGGTTTACTACGTTACTTCAGAAGTCGCTGGATCGAGAGCTGCTGACGTTTCACTGCATCCTGCACCAAGAAGCACTGTGCGCTCAAACATTTCCCCCTGAATACAAGGAGGTGATGGACCTCGTCATTCAGATAGTGAACAAAATAATGGCAAGAGGATTAAACCACCGACAGTTCCGTTCATTTTTAGATGAAGTCGACAGCACATATTCGGATATCCTGCTGCATAATAAAGTCCGATGGCTGTCCAGGGGAGAGGTGCTTAAACGTTTTGCTGCGTGTCTGGAACACGTGAAAACTTTCCTGGAAAGCAAGGGCCTCATCTATCCAGAACTGGAACATCCAGATTGGCTGGAAAAGCTGCACTTCATGGTGGATATGACAGGTCACCTTCAACATGCTGAACAAAAGTCTCCCAGGGAAAAGGAAGCACAGCCATTCAGATGCTGGAGAATGTTTTGGCATTTGAGCGCAAGATGACGGTGTTTGCCAGAGATGTGCAGACAGGTTCGTTCTCTCACTTCCCCTCCATGAGAGAATTAAAAGAAGCACACAACCACATCAATTGTGAGAACTTACAGCATGTGATCATCGAAATGCAAACTGCATTTGGACAACGATTCTCTGATTTTAGAAAAAGGAAAAAAAACACAGTCCCTCCCCGTCACACCCCTGGGCATCGATCCATGCATGCTGAACACGTCATCATTCACAGGAGTAAGTCAACCCGACCTTGAAATGGAACTGGCCGACATAGCCGATAAAGAGTTGTGGGTGTCCAAGTTCAAAAGCCTGACAGCTGATCTTGAAGATGTCACACGTCAGAAGGCGACTCTCGCCCCCCGGGAGCACAAAAGGAGCGATATTGAAAAACTCCCTAAACCCGACAAACTTGTGTTTGAAACGTGGAATGCCATTCCCGATACTTATGTGAACATGAAGAAGTATGCATTTGGGAGTCCTTTCCATCTTTGGATCCACATACTTATGCGAGCAGGTGTTCTCAAATATGAACTACATCAAATCCAAATATCGCTCGTGCCTCACAGATGAGAGTCTGCAGTCCTGCGTGAAGATCAACGTCACGTCTTACAGCCCCGACATTGAGAAGCTCAGCAGTGCTGTTCAGCTACAGAAATCACATTAAACAGGTGAGAACATTATCATTTAATAGGCTATTATTTAGCACAAAAAAAACATTTATTTTAGAACCTGAGCTGATGTTGTTTTTTTATGTTCAGGATCGATGGTTGATTCCTGTACGTGCTGAAGAAAAAACAAGAGGATGACCAACAACCTGAAAGGGACTGAAGTCATAATTAAATACAAACTGGCCTATTTTTATGTTTACTCTTTTTAAAGCGAATAGGCTGCAGATATATGTTTTATTTATTTCAAAGTGGACTACTTTTTATTTTATACATTTTCCACAAATAAGGGAAGGACTCAAATATACCTGCATAGTTCGGGGTTTTATTTTCAAAGTACAGATGCCAGTGTTATTTCAAAGTGGACTACTTTTTATTTTATACATTTTCCACAAATAAGGGAAGGACTCAAATATACCAGGGCCCTGTTTCTTGTACGTGGTTCAACTAAGTCGATCAAGATGTCATTATCCAGCTTCAGTTAACCCGATGTTTGAAGCCGGGATTTTCCTGTTCCAAGAAGGTGGATTCAGTCTCGTTAACTCAAGCCAGACTTGATTCTCAGGATCAGTGCGCGCGCCCGCCTCAGCTGAGAAGACAGCAGGTGTCGATCGCAGAAATCCTGATTCTCTAGCGGCATTGATTGATTAATTGATTTAAAACTTTATTAACATATTGCAGTACGGCTCAATCGCCTCGCCGACAAGTTAAATGCGTTATCTATAGGCTAATTTTAAGTCCCTCATTACCTCAATCAATCAGATTATATTTCTTTAAACTTGCCTGCTGGATTGAATAATCAAATGAGATCTTGCTAGCGAAAATAATTAGTTAACTGTTATACAGAATTACGATACGGCTCTCTTACCCATTGATTGATGTATAGTCAATCTTTAACTTATCTCCAATGTGGTCTAACGGGTTGTTCTTTTGACTTTCACACAGATGACCGGGGTTCAAGACCCTAGTCGTCTCCTTCTTTTTGCAATATAGGAATAATTCAATTTGGTGCACGTTGAGAGCTATATAAAGAATGACATCCTCAATGCATGTAGATTTATAATATTTTAACTTAAAACCAGGCTACTTTGGCGTATAATCATTTTTTTTTTGATCCACTTTTTCTCCCATTTTTCCATATTTTCTCCCATCCCAATTTCGTATCATCCAATTCAACCCTCCCCTGTCACGGACGCTGTTTCTTGCCTCCCACAAGCCGGCTGCAATGTGGACTAAGTCATACATAGCACAAGTCCCCTCCGGTACTTGAGGTAACAGCAGTCGCATCTTTTCACCTGCGCAGCTCGATCTCTCAGTGGCGAGGAGTAACGCGTGGGAGGCTCACGCTGCCCCCGACACTTCCTGATTCTACTGCGCAGGCGCACCAACCGACTTGTAGGAGTCGCTTGTTCACAACGTTCGATCCCCACCCTTCAGTTTTCCCTCCCCGTAATACGGCCAATGTGTATTACTGCGGACGACCAGCCAAACTGAAAAACAATGTGGAGAGCTGGATTCGAACACGCGAATCCTAGCGTCTCCACACTGGTGGCGAGTGCCTTGCCCACTACACCACCTAGCCGCCTGCTTTGGCGTATAATCATTAATATTATATTCAAAAAAATCATATTGGAAAGACCGGGTTTTGAACCCCGGTCGCTGGGTTGGCAGACTTGAGCACTACCGCTGGACCACTGTGCCAGATGGGATAAATTCATTGTTTATACATTAATGAACGAGAGACCCGTGTTTAGAATATCCTTTGTTATGAATGAAGTTTATCTCTTTATCCTCATTCATTAATGTGACGTCAACGGCTCATTCAATTTCTCAAATCCGTCAAACAGCGCATCTCATCAGACATCTTAATCCCAGTTACAATTGAAATAACCACATAATGTGTACATCGCACGAGCGAGCGCCACCGTCGCCACGGTATATATAACGTGCATTATTTAGGACAAAGTGAATTTAGTATCAGCATTTTGGGTCTATTTTACATTTCAAAAGCCCCCTCTGGAAGAATGGAGCACAAGAACGTAATTCAGAATGGTATAATGCAGATCGTAGACTGTGGGAATAGTTTCAGGAAACGGGCCGTCACTTCTTTGCGGGGGCGTGGCGATGGTTCAGGCTAAGTTGAACTTGAACTCTGCTTTCGACCAGGCTCAAACTTTTGGATATGTTGTCATGGTGATTTGGAAAATCCACGTACATGAAACCGGAAAGTCCGGCTAACCCAGTTATCCAGTTAAAGTTATCCGGCTAACTCAGTTATCCAGGTACAAGAAACAGGGCTCTGCATAGTTCGGGGTTTTATTTCCAAGTACAGATGCCAGTGTTATTTCAAAGTGGACTACTTTTTATTTTATACATTTTCCACAAATAAGACAAGGACTAAAATAGAGCTGCATAGTTTATGTTTATGTTTTATTTCTAGGTCTACAGATGCCAATGTTTTTTCTCCTTCATAAGAGTTTGAGGTTTTCCTTTGTAAAAACAGCAATAAAATGTCAACAATGTTCTTTTTGTCATTTTATAATTTCATAAATACTATAAATATAAAGAATAATAAATCCCAATTACTTTGGATATGCAATCGTCAGGCGTTTTATGCTAAATGTGGGGTATGCTTGGGGATATATAAAACGTTATACACTGTGTTATCTTCATTTTAAGGGTAAATAGGAAGTGCGGCTCCCTGAGCATTTTATTTTGTGGGAGGGGGGAAAAGTGGCTCTTTTGATAGTAAAGGTTGCTGACCCCAGTGACTAGTGTAACGCTGCACTCTGACCTGTAGACGCCCTCCGGTCAGGAATACTTGGGAGAATACCAGGAAGACTGAGGGGACTCCTGAGGTTGTGACCTCTCACCTTCACATCGCTCGCATTCCCACCTGGCATCGCTCACAATTTTGGACCTCGAGTGAGTACTATTTATAGTAATGGCTGTACCTTGATCTAAGCCTGTGATATTTGACAGATTTGTATTATTATTTTATTATTATTATTATTATTATTATTATTATTATTATTATTATTATTATTATTATTATTATTATTATTATTATTATTATTATTATTATTATTATTATTATTGTTTTCAATACAGAAGGTTCATGACACATCCACCAAGCTGGAGCGAAATCGATGAGAAGGAAACAAACTATTGTAATTAGACAGAAAGAGAGAAAGAGAGATAGAGAGAGAGAGAGAGAGAGAGAGAGAGAGAGAGAGAGAGAGAGAGAGAGAGAGAGAGAGAGAGAGAGAGAGAGAGAGAGAGAGAGAGACAGAGAGCGAGAGAGAGACAGAGACAGAGAGATAGAGAGAAGTTATGATATTCCAAAAAAGGCCCAGCCTACAACAACACAAACACAAATTCCTCCTAGACAAAGTGTCCCTAGAACACACAAAAAACTACAGCTATCTCTGCCTCAACATCAGTGCTACAGGGAACTTCAACCAAGCTGTGAACGACCTGAGAGACAAAGCAAGAAGGGCTTTCTATGCCATCAAAAGGAACATTCCAATCAAAATCTGGCTCAAAATATTAGACTCCGTCATAGAACCCATTTCCCTATAATGGTTGCGAAGTCTGGGGCCCACTTGCAAACCAAGACTTCACCAAATGGGACAAACACCCAATTGAGACTCTGCATGCAGAAGTTTGCAAATCCATTCTTCGCACCCAACGGAAAACACCAATTATACAATGGCATGCACATTTCTTGATTCTGATTGGCTGAAACACTTGTTTCAGACGTTGTTATTTCTCATAACACACTCCACGTGATCCCAGAACCCGCCCACAACCGAATTACTTTGTTTCCGAATCACTCCGCCGTTCATTCTTTTACTGAATGAAACCAAGATGGCGGACAATAATCTTTATGAATGGATGTATTGATTCAGTCATAACGACTCATTCAAAATAGATACATTTACCTGGAATATGTTAGTTGTTTACACAATGTTGGATTATGTAATTGGTTTGTCATGACTCATTGTAAAACAAAATATAAATCGCGGGGGGGAGTGGCCACTGGCAGTTGCAGAATCCGACTCCTCTCGGGTGAACGTGCAGACACTCTATCAGCCTACCCAGCATGTAATAGAACTCAACTTGTTATTATTGGCGCATAGATTGCAGAAATACGGGAAAGTTTTGATTATATTTAAAAGGCTTTGACATTGTAAAACGAAATAAGTGGAGTTTTCTAAGCTGTAAGCAGAACACAAGTCATAGGAACACCCACGATATAGTGTTCTTCCCCCTTCCTACTGTATAAGAAAGAATTAAAAACGCATTGCAAGGAGCACAGAGGTTATTTGTTCCGCGTGATTTAAAAAACGCTGTATTAAAAGAACCAATGTAAGGATCCACGCGAGTTTTCTACAGTGGGTACATCTTGGCGTCCCGCAACTATTCCCTGATCACTTCTATCACCGAAAATGCTTAGAAAAGGAAAGCCGACGGTTGTTATTTCGTATAATACACTCCACGTGACCCCAGAACCTCAATATAAATAAACCATAATCACCCTACAAAAACAGTACTGTATTTGTAAATCTGGTATGTCATAAATGTATAGATGTAGCAGAGCAGTACTGTCTATCTGTATGTCATGTATGTCATATATGTTATGATGAATTGAAAATGGGGGACCCTGATGTAAACAAGACGAAAGTCTTTCTCTGGTCTGCATCCCCTTAACAATTGTGTGTATTGAGCTGTACTGTATTGTACCCATTCTGCAATCTGGTAATACAATTTTCAATCAATCAATCAATCATTCCAATAACAACCGCTAACTTCACTGTTAGGTGGCATGCTTTGAAGCAACCTATGTATAGATGTAGCACTGTCTATCTGTAATAAAATGTTCAATCAATCAATCATTCCAATAACAACCGCTAACTTCACTGTTAGATGGCATGCTTTGAAGCAACCTATGTATAGATGTAGCACTGTCTATCTGTAATACAATTTTCAATCAATCAATCAATCAATCAATCAATCCAATAACAACCGCTAACTTCACTGTTAGATGGCATGCTTTGAAACACTGCAACTCCCAGCTGCTTCTAGACACGGAGGCAATTTTTAATTTTTTTTTACCTACTTTTTCTGCGGATGGTTTTGTGAATAAATCTTCATTATGCTTCAATTAATGTGTGTTTATTGTATAGCAATAAGGTTGGATGAATTCTGCAATTGTATAAAAGACATTACACCACTTGCAGTCGTGTGTTATAAGAATTAGAGCATGCCTAGGGGGGTCTAACAACCCTCGGCTGCGCCTCGGGCCTAACAACCACTCCTAGGCATGCTCTAATTCTTATAACACACTCCTGTGCGTGATGTAATGCTTAAATAATGCATGCAGAGCAGAACTAGGAAGATACCCACTAATCATCAAAATCCAAAAAAGAGCATTTAAATTCTATAATCACCTAAAAGAAAGCGACCCAGACACACTCCACAACATAGCCCTCACCTACAGAGAGACCCTTGAGAGATGCCCACTCAGCCAGATGGTTCTGGGACTCTGCTCACAAACACAAGCAGAGCCACCAGACAGAAATCACACTGGACTAAAATTATAAGAAAACAAAAAGAAAACTATCTGACATATTGGAAAGAATCAACCCAAAACCAGAGCAAATCGAAATGCTATTTGGCCCTAAACAGAGAGTACACAGTGGCAGAATACCTGAGCACTGTGACTGACCCAAAACTAAGAAGATCCTTGACTAGGTACAGACTCAGCAAGCACAGCCTAGCCATCGAGAAAGGCCGCCATAGGCAGACCTGGCTCCCAAGAGAAGACAGACTGTGCACCCACTGCACACAAGAAGAGGTGGAAACCGAGCTCCACTTCTAACAACCTGCCCACTATACCAAGACATCAGAGACATATACTTCAACCTGCCCACTATACCAAGACATCAGAGACATATACTTCAACCTGCCCACTATACCAAGACATCAGAGACATATACTTCCCACAAATTGCAAACACCCAAAGAGACTTTGAAAACATGGAAAACAACTCAAAATTCCCATACATACTGGGAGAAATACAAGAATGTGCAAACCCAGCAGCAAGATTTGTGAGCTGCTGTGACAAGAAAAGGACATCCAACGGAATGCAACCACCATAAAGACTGTCAACCATACAAGAAATTCCTTCTGTAATGTACTGTTTTATTTTGTTTTCTCTGTTTGATTGTTTTGTTTTGTTTGGCTTTGGCAATGTAAACGTATGTTTTGTGTGTAAACGTGTGTCAATAAAGCCCATTTGAATTGAATTGAATTGAAATTGAGAGAGAGTACAGATACAGGTGCTTCACACAAACTACTTAGTTTCTTCAGAACAGGAGATGCTTATGAACAGTGCTTATGAGCAGTGCTTATGGACAGTGCTTATGAACAGTGCTTATGAACAGTGCTTATGAGCAGTGCTTATGAGCAGTGCTTATGAACAGTGCTTATGAACAGTGCTTATGAACAGTGCTTATGAGCAGTGCTTATGAACAGTGCTTATGAACAGTGCTTATGAACAGTGCTTATGAGCAGTGCTTAGGCCTGCCACGATAACACATTTTGCTGGGCGATTAATTGCCCCCGAAAATATCGCGATAAGCGATATTATTGCGACCGGTTAGAGAATTTTTTTTTTGGAGAAATTTATTTCCCAAAACTTTTATTTTGAAGCCCACCGCTCCGTCTTTTCCGGTGTTTAAGACTTTTATTTTGAAGCCCACCGACCGGACCGGAAGTATTGTTGTGATTATTATCAGGTACTTTTTGGGTACCAGAAAAGTCACGTGAAACACTGAATAGAGACGCGTCTCTAGGATTTCATAATCATTATGTTTGCAGCAGGCACAAGTGCAATAAACAAAGGATACAGTCACTGTGTATTCTGCCTCATTTATTGATTAAACAAAACCGACATCAACACAATTTGCCACCGAGCGGAGAGTTTAGTCTCGCAAAAAGATCGCTGACTTGTTAAGGCTTGTTGTTAGGTTAGGTGCTAATGTTGTGCTAGCGTTTTAGCATGGCTATCGTACATAGCGTGATCAATATAACTCGCTATTGATTGTTTGTATGAGTAACGTTAATGCTAGTAGAATAGACACAACGTGAGGTAATCACCATCCATTTTAAACCGGTTATTACCTAATGCTAACGTTAGCAAATAGACGCGACTGGTAACGTTACAGCTTGTTAGCCTAATGCTCGTTAACGTTAACGCTTGTAGAATAGACACAATGAGAGGTAACGTTAGCAGGATAGACACAACGAGGGTCTCGTTAATGTTGTTATTGATATTATACTACTGCTCTGTAGTAAAGCCAGCGGCCCGCCTCCCAACACGGACAGTGACTGACAAGGGGCACTGGGTCCGCCTCATTAAAACAAACGCGCAAATAGCAATTAATCGCGCCCGTCAAAATCATTGCATTCATTTTAATTATCGCGGCAATTAATCGATTTATTGCTTATCGCGGCAGGCCTAGCAGTGCTTATGAACAGTGCTTATGAACAGTGCTTATGAACAGTGCTTATGAACAGTGCTTATGAACAGTGCTTATGGACAGTGCTTATGAACAGTGCTTATAAACAGTGCTCATGAGCTAACTTTTTCGCACCTACTCCCGAACTACGCAATGCTGCAGATTGATTAACCTAGACTTTGTGGGCAATCTGCGAATGCGTAGTTCGGGAGTAGGTGCAAAAAAGTGACTATAGCTCGGCCGAGAAAGTGCCGATCGACTTGGGACTGGTCTCTCCGTGTTCAGGAGACTCGGGCGTATAAAAGTATTTGGATCATGTCTCGAGCACCCCCAAAGCCGTAGCTACAACCACTTAATGTCAAGGCTCTCATCCACATTCATTCATTTTCTCCCCCCGCTCTCTCCTCCATGATTTCAGAATACCCCCAAATAAGTGTTGGGGTGGTTATATACAGCTGCCGTGGCAGGAAGTGACATCACAGGATCATTGTGAACATCCAGAGCTATACACCAAACAGCTGTCGTTGGCAGGAAGTGACATCACAGGATCACTGAGAACATCCAGAGCTATACACCAAACAGCTGTCGTTGGCAGGAAGTAACATCACAGGATCACTGAGAACATGCAGAGAGCTATACACCGAAACAGCTGTCGTTGGCAGGAAGTGACATCACAGGATCACTGAGAACATGCAGAGCTATACACCAAAACAGCTGTCGTTGGCAGGAAGTGACATCACAGGATCACTGAGAACATGCAGAGCTATACACCGAAACAGCTGTCGTTGGCAGGAAGTGACATCACAGGGGGAACTCACCCTTGAGCAGGTGTCCTTGATGGAGGGGACTGGCAGCCGGGGCAGAGAGTTCTGGAAGCTGTAGAGCATTGGCTTCCTGCCAGAGAACAGCTTCACTAATAACTGGACGACAGAGCAGAGGGTGGGGGGTGGGGGAAGGAGGGGGGGGGGGGGGGGGGTATTAAACTCAACCTCTGTGTTTCACCTGACAACAGAAGGACATAAGGCAAAGTGCAGGAGGTTTATCAGTGTGCTAAACTACAAAGGGTGGTGGTGGCAAAGCCTGTACTCGTCCACGCCCCCCGCCAGACCATGTTTAACCCTTTCACTGCCACACTACGGAATGGTTAACCCTTTCACTGCGACAATACAGAAGGTTAACCCCTTCCACTGCCGCACGACAAAGGGTTCACTCTTTCACTACCACACTACACCGTCTGCAGTGTGATATAGTAAAGGGTTAACCTTCTGTAGTGTGGTAGTGAAAGGGTTAAAGGGGACATATTACGGAGAAGGAGATTTGGTCATGGTCTTTGTGTGTATTTGGACGTCTGAGATGTTATTTAGGCACCCGGAGCTACCCAGAGCTACCCAGAGCTACAGGTTAAAAAAGGAACCTACCCTGGTAAATAAAGGTTCAAAACAGAACCTACCCTGGTAAATAAAGGTTCAAAACAGAACCTACCCTGGTAAATAAAGGTTCAAAACAGAACCTACCCTGGTAAATAAAGGTTCAAAACAGAACCTACCCTGGTAAATAAAGGTTCAAAACAGAACCTACCCTGGTAAATAAAGGTTCAAAACAGAACCTGCCCTGGTAAAATAAAGGTTAAAAACAGAACATACCCTGGTAAATAAAGGTTAAAAACAGAACATACCCTGGTAAATAAAGGTTAAAAACAGAACATACCCTAGTAAATAAGGTATAGAAAACAAAAACAAGAGAGCTATATTCAGAGCTACCCCAACGCGCTGCTACTGTATTCTATTTAGATTTCTGTATTTGTATCCTATTCTTGTATTTGTTGTAGTACTATATTCAGAGCTATATTTTTAGCTACTGTATATATTCAGAGCTATATTCAGAGCTCACACACCTCCCAGGTGCCAAAAACGGCGGCATTCCCCTTTAAAGGAACCCTGCAACACACACCACAAGCTCCCTCACATAGTCGCTCTGAGTACACAGGCTCCCAGTCAAAGGAGGTCTTTGACCTAAATATAGATGTAAAGCACATACATGCCAGCGACCCAAGGTCGGCCCGCACAGGATCTCAAGGACTGTCTCAACAACACATTCTAGATTCTACAATGTAAACACTAGTTCAGTTTTAGAATATGGAGGGGAAACGTGTTTATCCTGTATGTTTACATCTGGCTGCTGTATGATGCGTGAGAATAGCTTCCGTTCTGTATGTAATACAGTGTACTGAGGGTACTGTGTTACACTATAATAAGTATGTAATACAGTGTAATAAGGGTTCTGTGTTACACTATAATAAGTATGTAATGCAGTGTACTGAGCGTTCTGTGTTACACTATAATAAGTATGTAATGCAGTGTACTGAGGGTACTGTGTTACACTATAATAATAAGTATGTAATACTCCAACTCAAACCGCCTCAGTCAGACGCAACCTGCGCTCCCTATCCCCCTCCACCCTCTCCTCTGACATACTATCCGCTCTACCTTTGAGTGACACCTTCTCTGCTCTCCCCCCAGATACGGCAACCTCCACCCTCCTCTCAGCCCTGTCAACCTCCTTCGACAAGCTCTGTCCCCTCTTCTGAGAAACCTTCCCGCCGTTCCCCACCCAGTCCATGGCTGACGGATACATTGAGAGAAGAAAGACAGGTCCTGAGAGCGGCCGAGAGGAAGTATAGAAAGTCACGCCTCACTGCTGACATCGCCACATATCACACAACCTCTTGTTAGCATTCTCCGAAACCATTACTACTGCCAAAGCTTCTTTCTTTCACCACAGGATCGACCAATAACCTTCGCAAACTGCATGCTACCATGTAGCTCACTCCCTCCCCACCCCCTCCCCCTCATTTCTCTCTGCCGAAGACTTTGCGATCTTCTTTGGGGAAAAAGTGGAGAACATCCGAAGCTCCTTCTCCCAACCCCCACCCATTCCAAACGCTGAATCGAGAACCTCATCCTTCACTCTGTCATCTTTCTCTCCCATTACAGACGCCGAGACCCTCACACTGGTAACGTCGAACGGTCCCACTACATGCCAGCTGGACCAGTTACCCTCCCCACTCCTCAAGACCATAGCACCGGACATCTTCCCATTCCTAACTGCAACCATCAACTCCTCCCTCAACTTGGGGGTGGTCCCCACCTCCCTAAAACAAGCCAGAGTCACACCGCTCATAAAAAAAACCAACCATGAACCCCACTGTCATAGACAACTACACAAGCTCCACTACCTTCTGAGACTAACACACAAGCTCCACTACCGTCTGAGACTAACACACAAGCTGCACTACCGTCTGAGACTAACACACAAGCTCCACTACCGTCTGAGACGAACACACAAGCTCCACTACCTCTCTGAGACGAACACACAAGCTACACTACTGTCTGAGACGAACACACAAGCTCCACTACTGTCTGAGACTAACACACAAGCTACACTACCTCTCTGAGACCAACACACAAGCTCCACTACCGTCTGAGACGAACACACAAGCTCCACTACTGTCTGAGACTAACACACAAGCTGCACTACCATCTTAGACGAACACACAAGCTGCACTACCGTCTGAGACGAACACACAAGCTGCACTACCGTCTGAGACGAACACACAAGCTGCACTACCGTCTGAGACGAACACACAAGCTGCACTACCGTCTGAGACGAACACACAAGCTCCACTACCGTCTGAGACGAACACACAAGCTCCACTACTGTCTGAGAATGAATGATTTAGGACTTTTTTTTATGTCACCTTTTATTTGACAAAAAGTGATGTTTGGTGAAAGTTAGATTTGCACTTTATTAAATTCATTCTTGTTTGATGATCAAGAGGCACCTTTTATTTGTTTTAAGTGAAGTTTGGTGAAAAAGCAAGCTGTTGCACTATTAATCCCAATAGGGACATTCATCTTTGTTTGATCAAGAGTAACCTTTTATATATATATATATATATATATATATTTTTTTTTTTTTTTTTTTTTAAGTGAAGATTGTGAAAGTTTGCACTTCAAATTCATCTTGGTTTGAATTTTTTTGGGTCAAATAAAAACAAAGGTTATTTGAACGATTTCCTTGGCGTTTCTAGTTTTCAAGAGAAAAAAATCGTTCCTCCCCCACCACCAGTCTTCCTCCCCCACCACCAGTCTTCCTCCCCCACCACCAGTCTTCCTCCCCCACCAGCAGTCTTCCTCCCCCACCTCAGTCTTCCTCTGGCCCTCCTCTCTCTCTCTCCCTCCCCTCCTCTCTCTTTCTCTCTCTCCCTCTCCCCCTCTCTCTCTCCATCCCCTCCTCTCTCTGTCTCTCTCTCCCTCCCCTCCTCTCTCTCTCTCTCTCTCCCTCCTCTCTCTCTCCCCTCCTCTCTCTCTCCATCCCCTCCTCTCTCTCTCCCTCCCCTCCTCTCTCTCTCTCCCTCCCCTCCTCTCTCTCTCCATCCCCTCCTCTCTCTCTGTCTCTCTCTCCATCCCCTCCTCTCTCTCTCTCTCCCTCCCCTCCTCTCTCTTTCTCTCTCTCCCTCCCCTCCTCTCTCTCTCCATCCCCTCCTCCCTCTGTCTCTCTCTCCCATCCTGGCCCTGTGTCTTGAATTTCAGGTCGAACTCTTCTCTCTGTGTTGCCATGGCGACATAGCTTGAATGCAATGTATAAAAATAAACAAACTGCTTCGCAGCGTCAACGGCAACCAGGTAAACAATTAATTTAGACCGGCTTCTTCTGAGTGAGACTGGAGAGAGAGAGAGAGAGAGAGAGAGAGAGAGAGAGAGAGAGAGAGAGAGAGAGAGAGAGAGAGAGAGAGAGAGAGGAGA
>NC_140182.1:10672723-10750223 GCF_963971535.1 Notolepis coatsorum
CATACCAACCGTGCCCTTATTGGATTATTTATGTTGACGAAACTGATGAGTTATATTCATTAAAGAATGTTGATTTAATAAAAGAAAAAGACTAATTTAATCAGATTAATCACTTTATTCAAATTGAGGATTTAGTTTTTATTTTTTTTAATTAAATTTTTTGTTTTTTTAAGTAAAACTTTTTTTTTATAGACATTCGAAGCTTCGTTCAAATACTTCAATCGAAGCTTGTGAATGTAAAAAAATGACATTCGGTACAGCCCTATAGCTACCTCCTTATACTACATCATTATTGGTATGCTACCTCCTTATACTACATCATTATTGGTAAGCTACCTCCTTATACTACATCATTATTGGTAAGCTACCTCCTTATACTACATCATTATTGGTGAGTTACCTCCTTATACTACATCATTATTGGTAAGCTACCTCCTTATACTACATCATTATTGGTAAGCTACCTCCTTATACTACATCATTATTGGTAAGCTGCCTCCTTATACTACATCATTATTGGTAAGCTACCTCCTTATACTACATCATTATTGGTGAGTTACCTCCTTATACTACATCATTATTGGTAAGCTACCTCCTTATACTACAACATTATTGGTAAGCTACCTCCTTATACTACATCATTATTGGTAAGCTACCTCCTTATACTACATCATTATTGGTAAGCTACCTCCTTATACTACATCATTATTGGTAAGCTACCTCCTTATACTACATCATTATTGGTAAGCTACCTCCTTATACTACATCATTATTGGTAAGCTACCTCCTTATACTACATCATTATTGGTAAGCTACCTAATATACTACATCATTAATGGTAAGTTACCTCCTTATACTACATCATTATTGGTAAGCTACCTCCTTATACTACATCATTATTGGTAAGCTACCTCCTTATACTACATCATTATTCGGTTGAGTTACCTCCTTATACTACATCATTATTGGTAAGCTACCTCCTTATACTACATCATTATTGGTAAGCTACCTCCTTATACTACATCATTATTGGTAAGCTACCTCCTTATACTACATCATTATTGGTGAGTTACCTCCTTATACTACATCATTATTGGTAAGCTACCTCCTTATACTACAAACATTATTGGTAAGCTACCTCCTTATACTACATCATTATTGGTAAGCTACCTCCTTATACTACATCATTATTGGTAAGCTACCTCCTTATACTACATCATTATTGGTAAGCTACCTCCTTATACTACATCATTATTGGTAAGTTACCTCCTTATACTACATCATTATTGGTAAGCTTACCTCCTTATACTACATCATTATTGGTAAGCTACCTCCTTATACTACATCATTATTGGTAAGCTACCTCCTTATACTACAACATTATTGGTAAGCTACCTCCTTATACTACATCATTATTGGTAAGCTACCTAATATACTACATCATTATTGGTAAGTTTACCTCCTTATACTACATCATTATTGGTAAGCTTCCTCCTTATACTACATCATTATTGGTAAGCTACCTCCTTATACTACATCATTGGTAAGCTACCTCCTTATACTACATCATTATTGGTAAGCTACCTAATATACTACATCATTATTGGTAAGTTGACCTCCTTATACTACATCATTATTGGTAAGCTACCTCCTTATTACTACATCATTATTGGTAAGCTACCTCCTTATACTACATCATTATTGGTAAGCTACCTCCTTATACTACATCATGGTAAGCTACCTCCTTATACTACATCATTATTGGTAAGCTACCTAATATACTACATCATTATTGGTAAGTTACCTCCTTATACTACAACATTATTGGTAAGCTACCTCCTTATACTACATCATTATTGGTAAGCTACCTCCTTATACTACATCATTATGGTAAGCTACCTCCTTATACGACATCATTATTGGTACGCTACCTCCTTATACTACATCATTATTGGTAAGCCTACCTCCTTATACTATATCATTATTGGTAAGCTACATCCTTATACTACATCATTATTGGTAAGTTACCTCCTTAATTTATACTACATCATTATTGGTAAGCTACCTCCTTATACTACAACATTATTGGTAAGCTACCTCCTTATACTACATCATTATTGGTAAGCTACCCTCCTTATACTACATCATTATGGTAAGCTACCTCCTTATACGACATCATTATTGGTACGCTACCTCCTTATACTACATCATTATTGGTAAGCTACCTCCTTATACTATATCATTATTGGTAAGCTACATCCTTATACTACATCATTATTGGTAAGTTACCTCCTTAATTTATACTACATCATTATTGGTAAGCTACCTCCTTATACTACAACATTATTGGTAAGCTACCTCCTTATACTACATCATTAGTGGAATATAAATGTGGAACCTATGGAACCCATTCTAGTGACTGTCTGTCCTTAAGGTCCAGTTTGCTCAGAACAGGGTAAATCTGCATTTTGCTATGATGCCCCTCTAGTTCATGAAATTAACTCCAACAGTCCGTAAAGCTTGAGATGATCCCCTCTGTTGCAGAGTTTAAAACCTTGATCTCCAACCTTTGTCAGTCAAGTTGTACGTGTTTTAATTGATTGTTATCCTTATTTGTTTTGATTTTATATATGTGATTTTAAATGCCTTTTATTTTTTTTATTTTTTTAACCTGAACCTGGCAGGTCTGTGGGTGAAGCGTATCAGCAACTTGACAGTATCTATTAACCTTTATAGTAGCTATTATCTATTATCTATTAACTATTAACACTTGTAAAATGTTAAACTCGAATCGAGCAATGTGATTGGTTGGTTCATAGCAGCGATATATCAGACCATATACCACAGCGATGAAGGCAAATTCCTAGAACTGCAGCTACAGCGAGAGAAGATCCTTGCTTGCTGCTGTCAATGAAAACGCACCTGTTCAAAGTCACTCCTGCACCAGCAAAGAGGAGCTCTAACATAACTGAACACACTACTTCAACAATTGCACAATCAATCACTCCAATCGTTAACCATGCTTGACTGGATGATTAGGATGCTTTCCACTGTGTTTGAGAGTGACATTTTTTTGGGGGGGGGGGGGGTTAGACGGCGGGATAGCTACCTACGCTTTGTGTTAAACATACTGTTGTTGGATCGTATTCGCTGTTTGCAAATATTATGCAACGCTAGTGACCATAATGCCTGCTAGCATAACATTAGCTTCCTGGAAAAGATGAAGATGCATGCTTTCCACTGTGCATCTGTGTGTTGCTTGGCAACCATTCTGCTAAATGTCTGAGGAACTACACCGCTTTGGCGGAGGAATGATTTTGTTAATCAACAAATAATAATTTGATCACAAACCTCCCTACCTCAGTATGTAACTGTTTTTAATTTAAAACATGATCACAAACCTCCCTACCTCAGTTTTTTCTCTTTCCACCTAATTGGTACTGTTCCCATGTGCAAGAGTTCGTTTGGACAGTCTGCCTTCTCTGGGGCAAACTTATGGAACTCTCTGCCTACTGGCATAAAACTGGAGTCCAATGCCAACGTCTTCAGCAGAGGACTCAAGGTATGGCTGAAATCAAAGCAGCAGTGCTCACATATTATGTAGACGCGGACTGGTTTTGCTGTTTTGATCATGGACTCTTGCTACTGTAACTATTTGTGTGAGCGGTGTCGCTCCGTGACGTCTCTTACCCGACAGGGATGTGCCGACCCAGCTTGGCCACCAGGCCTAGCGAGGGGTCCAGCTGTTGTATTTATTGACGGACATGTAGGACACGACCACCACCAGGAAGCCGGAGGGACTGCCTGGGTACACGCCGGTCATCACCCCCGTTCTGTGGAACAGAAGAGGCAACACAAGGTCACAGGGGGGTCGGAGGGAACAGAAGAGGCAACACAAGGTCACACAGGTCACAGGGGGGGTCGGAGGGAACAGTAGAGCAGGGGGGGGGCGGGGCGGCAGTGGCTCAGGAGGTAGAGCAGTCGTCTGGCAATCCGGAGGTTCCCGGTTCGATTCCCACTCCTCCCGGGCAGCGTGTCGACGATGTGTCCTTGAGCAAGACACTTAACCCCTAACTGCTCCCGATGAGCAGGTTGGCACCTTGCACGGTTGTCTCCACCGTCGGTGTGTGAATGTGTGAGTGAACGGGTAAAATGTGAGGAACAAATTGTAAAGTGCTTTGGATAAAAGCGCTATATAAAAAGCAGCCATGGGTTCGAGCCCAGCTCTCGCCGTTGCTTCCGGCTTGGCTGGTCGTTCATACTAATACAATTGGCAGTGTTAGGGGTGGGGAAAGCGGTGGGTGGGGATCGGACGTTGTGGACAGCGACTCCTACAGGTCGGTTGGTGCGCCTGTACAGCAGAATCAGGAAGTATCGGGGCAGCGTGAGCCTCCCACGCGTTACTCCTCGCCACTGAGAGATCGAGCTGCGCAGGTGAAAAGATGCGACGGTTGCCTCCTCGTGTACCGGAGGGGACACGTGATGAAAGGCTTCATCCACATTGCAGCCGACCAGTGGGAGGCATGGTCTAACAACGTTCGAGACAGGGGAGGGTAGAATTGGATAATACGAATAATTGGGATGGGAGAAATATAGAAAATGGGGAGAAAAAGTCGATAAAAAAATAAATAAAAAAAGCAGCCATTACCATTTAGAGCAACACAAGGTCACACAGGGGTCACAGGGGGGTCCGAGGGGTGCCAGCAGATAAAATAGGTCAAAGGCCAGAATAGAAAGAAGCAACAGGAAGGTGACAGTGACTGGCTTCATGTGTGTGTGTGGGTGTGTGTCGGTGTGTGTCTGTGTCTGTGTGTAGTGTGTGTGTGTTTGTGTGTTTGTGTGTGTGGGTGTGGGTGTCATGTGATAGTTCAGTAATGTGTTTAATGGTGAAGCGGATGATTAGAGAATCAAATAAAGACAGTATTGAGCTGCTTATCAGCGGGTTGTGTGAACTCACTGTTGACTCTCTTCAGAATGTCAATAGCCACCGCTGTGGGGCACAGATAGTGTTCAACGCAGCAGGCCAACAACTATCAGGAGGGATGAAGATCAATACATTTGTTTCTCCATCAGGGTTCCTACCTCTCTTCCTCCTGCTAGTCACATTCCAAGACCTGTCCGTCACATGTGATGCAGTTTCCATGACTAAGCAGCACCTGTCGGTCTCTTTGTTCATCAATAGCTGATGGTGTTTATTTTGTCATTGTTTTTTTTTTTTTACTTATTCAAAATATATTTGTTATTCAAGTTACTCAACAAAGCTAGATCCACTAGCAGCCAAGCCCCACGTTGAGAAAGTTTGACAAACATCCATGTTACGAAAGGTAACATTCTCAATTACTTTCCCAGGCTTGGGTTTTTTATTTATTTTTTTGTCGTTTATGCCAATTCCCTTCCTGGTCGTTGCGCGCATTGCCCCACTGTCGGTCTGGGGAGGGTGTGTAGACTACCACATGCTGCCCTACTGTCGGTCTGGGGAGGGGTGTAGACTGACTACCACATGCTGCCCCACTGTCAGTCTGGGGAGGGTGTGTAGACTACCACATGCTGCCCTACTGTCGGTCTGGGAGGGTGGTAGACTACCACATGCTGCCCTACTGTCGGTCTGGGGAGGGTGTCGACTACCACATGCTGCCCTACTGTCGGTCTGGGGAGGGTGTAGACTACCACATGCTGCCCTACTGTCGGTCTGGGGAGGGTGTGAGACTACCACATGCTGCCCTACTGTCGGTCTGGCGAGGGGGTTGTAGACTACCACATGCTGCCCTACTGTCGGTCTGGCGAGGGGTTGTAGACTACCACATGCTGCCCTACTGTCGGTCTGGGGAGGGTGTAGAGTAGACTACCACATGCTGCCCTACTGTCTGAGGAGGGTGTAGACTACCACATGCTGCCCTACTGTCGGTCTGGGGAGGGTGTAGACTACCACATGCTGCCCTACTGTCGGTCTGGCGAGGGGGTTGTAGACTACCACATGCTGCCCTACTGTCGGTCTGGCGAGGGGGTTGTAGGACTACCACATGCTGCCCTACTGTCGGTCTGGGGAGGGTGTAGAGTAGACTACCACATGCTGCCCCTACTGTCTGAGGAGGGGTGTAGACTACCACATGCTGCCCTACTGTCGGCCTGGGAGGGTGTAGACTACCACATGCTGCCCTACTGTCGGCCCTGTGTCTATCTGCATCTCACCCAGCGTCTCCCCCGGCACCACACCTGTGACCCGGCACCACGCCCGACACCGCGCCCAGCTCACCTTGAAGCGGCCGAACCTCTTCTTCCAGGAGTGGATGCCGGAGAGGTAGATCTGGCGCAGCGCCTCGTGGCACAGCTGCAGGTCGATGCCATCGGGGCTGACGGTGAACTGGAAGGCCACCGCCTGGTGAGCTTCTGCCATGGTGGCTTCTACTGCTGCTCAGCGTCACTGGAGAGGAGGAGGAGGAGGAGGAGAGGAGAGGAGGAGGAGAGGAGGAGAGAGGAGAGGAAGAGGGAGGGGAGGAGGAGAGAGGTAGAGGAGAGGAGGAGAGGAGGAGGAGGGAGGAGAGGAGGAGAGAGGAGGAGGAGAGGAGGAGAGGAGAGGAGAGGAGGAGAGGAGGGAGGAGAGGAGGAGAGGAGGAGGAGGGAGGAGGAGGAGAGGAGGAGAGGAGGAGGAGGAGAGGAGGAGGAGGAGGAGAGGAGGAGAGGAGGAGGAGAAGGAGGAGGAGAGGAGGAGGAGAGGAGAGGAGGAGGAGAGGAGGAGAGGAGGAGAGGAGGAGAGGAGGGAGGAGAGGAGGAGGAGGAGGAGGAGGAGAGGAGGAGAGTAGGAGAGGAGGAGAGGAGGAGAGGAGGAGGAGAGGAGGAGGAGGAGGAGAGGAGAGGAGGAGGAGAGGAGGAGAGGAGGAGAGGAGAGGAGGAGAGGAGGAGAGGAGGAGAGGAGGAGAGAGGAGGAGAGGAGGAGGGAGGTAGAGGAGGAGAGAGGAGAGGAGGGAGGTAGAGGAGGAGAGGAGGAGGAGGGAGGAGAGGAGGGAGGTAGAGGAGGAGGAGTGAGGTAGAGGAGGAGAGGAGAGGAGGGAGGTAGAGGAGGAGAGGAGGAGAGGAGGGAGGAGAGGAGGGAGGTAGAGAGGGCGGAAGAGGAGAGGGGGGAGGTAGAGGAGAAGAGGGGGGAGGTAGAGAAGAGGGGGAGAGGGGGGAGGTAGAGGAGAAGAGGGGTATGACAAAGGTTAGCGAATGGGGTGATTGAAGTCACTACTTGTGGCCCCCCGTCGGTGGAGACCGTCTCATCAGAGCTCCGCGGAGATAACGTTCCAATAACCGTTGATACGGTCGCACCACAACAATAGCCATGGATACAAACAAACCCCCATCGCAGGAAGACTTCTAGGGAAAACACTGCATCACAGCAGCTGAGTAGTCTTCATCAATAAGGCTGTCTAATCCTCTCCTGAAACGTGCATATTATACCAAGAGAACACGATGGTGTGAACTCTGAACTTTGTCCCTAAAGGCATTTGCATAACCTCAACCGCTGAGACACGCATCAACTGAGCGCTCCACACTCCGATACAACGCGGCGGTTCCTCCAAATTCAATGGCACTATTATTCCAGAGCTACGCCGACTGCTAACTGAACGCGCGGGTGAAGACAAGAGGCGGATTCTAGGTGAAGTGGCCTCTTAGAGTGGAGCAGAGACACTGATTCTTATTGGATTAGAAAACAACAGGGCTTGCGTGGAGTTACAAGGCCTCAGTGTCAGCTATACTACTAAGCCTATTCCAGTGTCTGGCTTCTCGGGTCGGTCAGCGGCCCAATTACGATGAGAAGTACCACCGGTGTCCGTCGAGTCCTCAATGCGTGCCAAGCAGGTAGGCCCACGCCAGGGCTTCTGTGTCGCTCACTCCTCTTTATTATTATCTCCAAAGGCAGGTTGGAAATCCAGAGATAAACAATACAGGCCAATTAAAGTTTAGTTTAGTTTATTACAAACTGTGATAAGAGATATGATTTATAGGCTAAACATTCAGAATGTTACCTTGTATCAAGGGTTGTTTGTTATGACCTGAAAGGTAGGGTTGTTATGACCCAGTGTTTCCCATTAATTACCTAGACTGTGGCGGCCTGCCAGTCTAATTGGTCACGCCACAGTTTTATAATGAACACAAAAGAATAATAATTAATTAAAAAGATTTAAGAAATATATATATATATATATATATATATATATATATATATATATATATATATATATATATATATATATATATATATATATATATATATATATATATATATTTGTTTTTTAATAAACCAGTTCAACACAGGTAACCACTTTTGCTTCATTTCTTTGATGGCTCAAATGTATGCTCTAGTCCAGCGGTTCTCAACAGGGGTGCCGCGGCACCCTAGGGTGCCGCAGAGAGCTGCCAGGGGTGCCTTGAGATAAAAAAATAAAAAGATTTAAACCTTTTTCTTTTTTTTTGGATTACAGAAAAGTATCACTAAAGTGCTATCTGTTGCAGCTGCACTGTTTTCCATGAAAATACCATATTTGGATAAGTTTGACCATTTCTCAAAATCTGAAAATCATTATTTAATAAAACACAGAAAAGGATCACCAAGTTACTCTGGATTAAAAAAAAAACCTTTACAGACAACATTGAGACAAAGCTTCCTGACACATCTCCATCCAAACTCTTGGAAGAACTCATTGAAATCTCATCTGATACCACCTGGAGAGCTCGTTTCAGAGTGTGGTGCTGAGTACCAAGTATCTCATGATGCAGCAGTTAAGGTGTTGATACCATTCAGCACCACATATCTGTGTGAAGCTGGCTTTTCATCCATGACAGCTCTGAAAACAAAATATAAGGCCAAGTTGAGCCTTGAGGATGACATGCGTGTTGCCTTGTCAAAGATCTCCCCGCGTATTGAGCGTATTATTAGCCAGCAGCAGCAGACCTCGCAATGTCCACTGAGTGAATGAGTGCTTATTTTCTGTATTTATTTATATTTTTTGAGAAGTGGTAACTTGGTGATCCTTTTCTGTATTTAAAAAAAATACATGATTTTCTGTTTTTGAGAAATGGTCACACTTATCCAAATATGCTATTTTTATGGAAAAGTGTGCAGCTGCAACAGATAGCACTTTAGTGATAATTTTCTGTAATTTAATTTAAAGAAATATGCTATTTGATTTACTACTACAAGCAGTGTAATGTCAACAGTACTAAGCCATTTAGACCTGAAACACCTGTTAATAATGCATTATATAGCCTGCATATACACACAAATGTGTTTCCCGGTTTCTTAAATAAACATTATTTTGAAAGCAAGCACTTTTGTCATCATTGTAGCAAAAAAGACAGGACCGGAAAAGTCTTTATCGTATGTAGGGGGTGCCCTGGAATATTTGATTGAACACAGGGGTGCCTTGGCAGCAGAAAGGTTGAGAACCCCTGCATCTAGTCGATTTTGTGTTTTGAGCACAAAGTTTATTATTGATCTAGCATCGGGCCCCCCTAGAGGGGCAGAGGTTCACCCACCACCACAGTCTCACAAAATCCTGTGGAAAAACACTGTATGACCTGAGTACAAGTAGTACAGGACGGCTGTGTTGAGGTAACGACGTCGTGGAGGTCCACCTGAGGTCAAGGGGAGATATTGCCCATTATTACCCGTGTTGATAGAAGGGACACATTCTACTTGTCTGGAGACATCGCCTGCTGTGACCCTCCCGACCCCCTGTGACCCTCCCGACCCATGTGACCGCGGCTACATTGATCGGTCCGGTGGAGCCATAGTTCGCGACAGCCGACACTTATTACAGGGCCCTATTTCACTGTGCATTGTGCCAGTTTAGTTACTACTGACCTGCTTGTGTAAAACGACACTCACACTCTCCTCTGGAAAGGAATGCACTGTGGGGGTGAACTGCTGCTACCTTTACAGTCTGCTACCCTTTATACCTGAACTGGTTAGACAAGGTGCCACCTGCTACTACCTTTACTGCTACCCTTTATACCTGAACTGGTTAGGCAAGGTGCCACCTGCTACTACCTTTACTGCTACCCTTTATACCTGAACTGGTTAGACAAGGTGCCACCTGCTACTACCTTTACTGCTACCCTTTATACCTGAACTGGTTAGACAAGGTGCCACCTGCTACCTTTACTGCTACCCTTTATACCTGAACTGGTTAGGCAAGGTGCCACCTGCTACCTTTACTGCTACCCTTTATACCTGAACTGGTTAGGCAAGGTGCCACCTGCTACCTTTACTGCTACCCTTTATACCTGAACTGGTTAGGCAAGGTGCCACCTACTACCTTTACTGCTACCCTTTATACCTGAACTGGTTAGGCAAGGTGCCACCTGCTACCTTTACTGCTGCCCTTTATACCTGAACTGGTTAGGCAAGGTGCCACCTGCTACCTTTACTGCTACCCTTTATACCTGAACTGGTTAGACAAGGTGCCACCCGCTACCTTTACTGCTACCCTTTATACCTGAACTGGTTAGGCAAAGTGCCACCTGCTACCTTTACTGCTACCCTTTATACCTGAACTGGTTAGGCAAGGTGCCACCTGCTACCTTTACTGTTACCCTTTATACCTGAACTGGTTAGGCAAGGTGCCACCTGCTACCTTTACTGCTACCCTTTATACCTGAACTGGTTAGGCAAGGTGCCACCTGCTACCTTTACTGCTACCCTTTATACCTGAACTGGTTAGGCAAGGTGCCACCTGCTACCTTTACTGCTACCCTTTATACCTGAACTGGTTAGGCAAGGTGCCACCTGCTACCTTTACTGCTACCTAGGCCTGCCACGATAACACATTTTGCTGGGCGATTAATTGCCCCCGAAAATATCGCGATAAGCGATATTATTGCGACCGGTTAGAGATTTTTTTTTTTTTTGAAATGTATTTCCCAAAAGTTCTCAATTTTCTTTTAAAAATTCACTAATATAATGATAATAGCATAATAATGCAAGGACACCGTTTCAAAGTGCAATAAACTTTTATTTAACATTGGAAGACATTTTAAATATCCTAAATAAAAAAATGCTCAGTTTGATTGTTTATTATAAAACAAACTGAAACTGGAAACAAGCCCTCTGTCTGGCTTTTTGTGTCATCCTTTTAACATGTACATGTATTATTAATGTACCT
Source organism: Notolepis coatsorum (assembly GCF_963971535.1). Taxonomy (NCBI): domain Eukaryota; kingdom Metazoa; phylum Chordata; class Actinopteri; order Aulopiformes; family Paralepididae; genus Notolepis; species Notolepis coatsorum. The sequence goes on from NC_140182.1 coordinate 10,683,868, forward strand.
TGCGCCGCGGTACCATGTACAAAATGTTAATAAACTGTGAGGAAAAAACTAGAAACGAAATAAATAAAATACAATGTAATTGTATTAACGTTATTCTGTGTTGTAGCTATGCTATATGTTGTATTTAGTTTGTTAGCTATTTAGCTAATGTTGTTAGCATTGAGTGAGCATCAACGAACGCTAGATCTTTAATCTTTATTTAGCAGTCCAGTTTCTCCGGGCAGTAGCGAGTAACTACTTGGGTCTAAAAATAGCTAACGTTACACTACAAATAACGCTACTTGGTTAAAAGGAGCAACACTATTGAGAAATGTAGTTAAGCTATGTAGCGTTGCCCCACGGAGCTCCTGTGCTGTGCTCTGTAGTAAGGCCAGCGGCCCCCCACACGGAGAGTGACTGACGAGGGGTACTGGTTCCGCCTCATTAAAACAAACGCGCAAATAGCAATTAATCGCGCCCGTCAAAATTATTGCATTCATTTTAATTATCGCGCCGATTCATCGATTTATTGCTTATCGCGGCAGGCCTACAGCTACCCTTTATACCTGAACTGGTTAGACAAGGTGCCACCTGCTACCTTTACTGCTACCCTTTATACCTGAACTGGTTAGACAAGGTGCCACCTGCTACCTTTACTGCTACCCTTTATACCTGAACTGGTTAGGCAAGGTGCCACCTGCTACCTTTACTGCTACCCTTTATACCTGAACTGGTTAGACAAGGTGCCACCTGCTACCTTTACTGCTACCCTTTATACCTGAACTGGTTAGGCAAGGTGCCATCTGCTACCGTTACTGCTACCCTTTATACCTGAACTGGTTAGGCAAGGTGCCACCTGCTACCGTTACTGCTACCCTTTATACCTGAACTGGTTAGGCAAGGTGCCACCTGCTACCTTTATACTGTTACCCTTTATACCTGAACTGGTTAGGCAAGGTGCCACCTGCTACCTTTACTGCTACCCTTTATACCTGAACTGGTTAGGCAAGGTGCCACCTGCTACCTTTACTGCTACCCTTTATACCTGAACTGGTTAGGCAAGGTGCCACCTGCTACCGTTACTGCTACCTTTTATACCTGAACTGGTTAGGCAAGGTGCCACCTGCTACCGTTACTGCTACCTTTTATACCTGAACTGGTTAGGCAAGGTGCCACCTGCTACCTTTACTGCTACCTTTTATACCTGAACTGGTTAGGCAAGGTGCCACCTGCTACTACCTTTACTGCTACCCTTTATACCTGAACTGGTTAGGCAAGGTGCCACCTGCTACTACCTTTACTGCTACCCTTTATACCTTTGTACCGGCACGAGATTGATATCACTAAGTACAGTTTTTTTCTTCAAATGTAGCCAAGAGTAAAGACCCTAACCCTGTCAAAACAGCAGTGAACGTGTATATTTTCAGCACTACGTTTGTTTACCAATGATTTTAACTTTTAAGTGTTATTACTAGTGAAATATGAGTTTATAGAACTCTCAGCCCATCGAGTCGTAAAAAAGGCGCTTTTTGACGCGACGGCTTGGTGCAACATAACTTGAGTGTAGTCTTTTGAGAGAAGAGACCCAGGCCTTTCGATGGGCTTTCGAATTTCAAAGAACTACACTTCCCAGCTCACGCCAGCCCCTGTCAATTTAAATCAAGCTTTTTTCGTTCTCTTTTTTTTCTGGATCATATCTCACGGGTGGAACAAACCTGAATGTTATTGCCATAAAATAGAATGTAGTTAGTTTCTCTACGTTTCCGTGAACGTCCAGCAAATAACGGCGTTGCAATCTGATGAGAAATGGTGGAGCAATTTACATTATAGAAAAGTAACAGTCGATTTCATTCACAGTTTTTGCTGCCCTTTCAGGGGTGCCTGGCGGTACTAAATCCAGATTGAACTCTGCCATTTGGCCCGATCCATAGATGTGTGACTTGGCCATAATAAGGTCATTTATAGGCCCGATATTCTATATTCTATAATCATATTTCAAATTGTAGAATGTTGTGTTCATTCATAGTTAAAGACAGTAGAGGTTAAGTAAGATGGTCAGTTAGCTTGTGATTAGTATCACATTCACACTCCCAAGTGATTTAGATTAACTTTATAACTGCAAATACATGGGCTGTCCAAAAGATTTCAAAACAGACGTATGTGGTTCTTCAACTAGAAAGAAGTGGGGAAAGAACGGTATGCTCTCCACAACAAAAGGAAAACCCAGGCTCTAGAACAGCCACGGTCTAATGAATATAATTATCATGGTTGTTTCGTTTGTGTCAACCTAGTCTGTACTTAAAGATAGGGTCCCTGTATCAGTGCATCTCTCTCACACCGTCATTGCAATGCCATAATACATAAAGGGGAACTATTTTACTATTTCTTTCACTATTTGGTCACTTTTACACAATTCCTGTGAGTTTATGGAACACCTCTGTAATTTCTTTTTTTTTAATTCATTGTTTTGTATTTCTAATCAAGTCCTCAAAAACAGCATTTTTCTACCTGAAGATCTTAAGCTGTTTTGAGGCTGGGCTCCTAAACCACTGTGTGGCCTGCGCGGTATCTGGGACATTAACATGCAGCGGTGTCTATCTGACATCACAGATCATCACATTTTCAGATGACTCAGTTCAGTGAGGGTGAATATTGTGAGAGGAGAATTGGAAGAATGCGCCAATATGAGAATTAGAGACATAGATCATATTAATATAAGTCCACACATAGCTAGGAAACAATGCTAAACACTGAAAAAGGCCATTTATAAGATAGTTCCCCTTAATACATAATAATACTTGCTACATTGCGAGCATACCAATACATGGATAGTTATGTATTTATTTTTTACCAACGGACAGTGCACATTAATCAACATCTTCAGTTTCCACATCAATGTAAATGTGCCAGAATTAGCCAATGAGCTAGTTTTCATCTGTAGTCCCTGCCTACCATGCATGTCTGGTTTCTGGTTTCAAGTTGTGAGTCTATTATTGGCAATTACGACCAATCATTCACCTCTATTGAGCCTTTTCCCACTGCCGTCTGACTAAAATGGAAGACATCTCTCAGATGTCTGTCCTTGGGTTTTATCTGGGAACATTCCTCCGTTCGACACGTAAGTGAGTGTGTCATCGAGGAGAAAGTGCCGCGTCAAGTGTGAGGTTGATTGGACAAGCAAGCAGCCATGCCACCAGGCAATCTGCCCGCTCAGAACGGGCACTGCGCTGCTGACACGTAATTACACATGTGATATGATATCACTTACTCTTCTATTTTGTTTTTCTATTTCACTTCTATTTTGGGTAGACGTTGTCTCAAGCCAGCATCTCTCTCATGCTCCCTCTCCCCTCAAATGTATATACTCTCTTTTTTAGACTCTTTTTGTATCACAAACAGTACTGTATATTTGTAGATCTGGTATGTCATAATGTCTAGATGCAATGGTACTGTCTATCTGTATGTTATGTATGTCATATATGTTACGATGAATTGAAAATGGGGGACCCTGTGATGTAAACAAGACGAAAGTCTTTCTCTGGTCTGCATCCCCTTAACCCTTTCAGTGCCACGGACGACATATCTCGTTTTATCAGGCCCCCCGTTGCGTGCCCACGACGACAAATATCGTTTTATTGTTTTATTAGCGATCTGATTTCATATTTCATCAACCAAGTCTCCCGTTGGTACAGCAGCTCCTCCAGGAGCTCAGAATGGAAAAAAGCGCCCCCTATCGTCTATCCCTGTGTAACTGCAGGTCAGTCGCTTAGACTGACCTGGGATCTGTAGATATGTAGAGGCGGAGCCAGCTGATTCCTTGTGCTGGTAAGAAGTCTGATCAACATGGACGTCATCGCGGGACGGGAATCAGCCTGGAATATATATTTACAGCAGCCAATACTCAATCAATAAGCGTGATCGATATTTGGAATGGCGATCAGGAATTGGAATGATCTTTTTGGAGAACATCTGATCTGAGGTAAGGAATCTATTTGACCAGTCTTGGGATAATCAGAGTTTTTATTTGCTGAGATCTCAGCGTTTGCCCTATGTGTGTGTGTGTGTGTGCGCGATCGCTGATGAGGAAATAAGAGAATTGATTTTTCAGCTCGCGTCTCTAGCGTGCATACGTACACATATACTATTGATAATCTAGCGTTTATTTGAAAACTATTCATAAATAGGCCGAAAAATTACAACGTTTTTGTGTATTCTAGAATATTCCAGTAAATGTCTTTTATCACGGAATCTTTATATTTTCCTTGAAAACGAGGGCTTTTCAAAATGCTAGAAAACGAAAATGAACCGATAAAAAAAACAATCCGCTTCGACAATGTTGACTGGAAAACGAGTCATTGATAAGCGACGGGGCAGATTAGACACATAGCCATAATTTAAAACATAGATTAGGCGTTTTTAACGCTAACATTGAAGTGGATGGTGGGCATTCAACGGGTAAATCAAGGTTAAGCAAGGGCTCTGAAAGTGTTAACAATTGTGTGTATTGAGCCGTACTGTATTGTACCCATTCTGCAATCTGTTAATAAAATGTTCAATCACTCAATCAATCAAACCCCCCCTAAGATATTCTGACAACTCGACAAGACAATGCCGGTGTCTGCTCTTTCAGCGCGGGAGAGAACCTGTAATTACCAGGCAAGCAGTTACACAGACCATCAGCTCACACAGTAGTGTGGGTGTCAGGTGACCACGTCTCTGTATAATGTACAGTATGGCCGACATGTCATTAGAAAGCTCTCTGAAGGACAGGTATATATTCTCTAGTTAGGATCTCTGGGTAACAGTACTGTATATATTTACATTATCGTATATATGTCACAAATGTAACAGTACTGATATACCTGTATGTCATGTATGTCCCCTATATGCCATAAATGTCATGATGTCATGTATGTTGTGTATGTATGTCATGATAAATGTCACTATGAATTGAAAATGGGGGACCCTGATGTAAACAAGACAAACGTCTTTCTCTGGTCTGCATCCCCTTATTAACAATTGTGTGTATTGAGCCGTACTACTGTATTGTACCCCATTCTGCAATCTGTTAAATAAAGTTTTCATTCATTCATCATGTCATTAGAAAGCTCTCTGAAGGACAGCTTCGCCGTTATTACCTGTCCTGCTGCTTCCGTTTAGCTGCATTTCAACAGCAGCAGCAGCAGCTACCCCCCCCCCCCCCCCCCCCCGCAGCTACTCCCGCCCCTCCCCCCAGCTGGTTTCTCCGCCGCGTCACGTGACTCGCCGCGTCGTCGCTACAGAGAACTAGGGGAAAGGTCGCGCATAGCAACCAGCACGCTGCTTGTGAATTGATTGATTGAAAACTTTATTTAACAACAGATTTCAGAATGGGTACAAATACAGTACGGCTCAATACACACAATTGTTAATAAGGGGATGCAGACCAGAGAAAAACTTTCGTCTTGCGGTGGTATATTCATTCTTATATTATATTATAAGAATGAATATACCACCGCAAGTGACGAGGAAACCGGGAACAAATCAAGCCGGATAGCAACAACATTCCTCCATGGTGTCACGGTGATGACGAAGACACACATGATATATAGTTCCATTTAAGTTTGTTTTCGTGCAGATTATTAATATAATAGACCACGGTTTTTCTACAGGGTGTGTGTCTGTGCTGCATTAGAATCCAAGACATGAGGAATGAGGTCAAACGGAACAACCCCCTCCACACACCCACACAGACAGACAGTCAGACATCATGGTTCTTCTGCCCCACAATAATAAACCAAACCCCACGTTTCTGTTATCAAACTTAATGATTTTACACTTTAAAAAAAACATAATCTGCCTCCATATTGTGGATAAATGCATGGCTAGTAGTAAACTAGTAATACACCGGTATAGTAGGCTAGTCTGCTGCCCACATGGGCTGTGGAGGATCGATATGATTGATTGAAAACTTTATTAACCGATTGCATAATGGGCACAGTACAGCTCAATACACCACACGATTACCACCATGACCAGCATCTGCGGGGCCCCAGCCAGGTTTTGATTAGCCTACTTATTATTATTATTACTATTACCACATACTAGTAACGTCATCTAACTAACAACACAGACTAGTGTTGATGACATTACAGTTATTACGGTGACATTGCATATAGGCTAATACACACAGGATGACTTTACTTTCACTGACCTTCACTGCAGTGCTTATAGCTGGTTGCCACTTGCCAGGTCAAATGTATATACTCTCTTTTTTAAGACTCTTTTTGTATCACAAACAGTACTGTATTTGTAGATCTGGTATGTCATAAATGTATAGATGTAGCAGTACTGTCTATCTGTATGTCGTGTATGTTATGATGAATTGAAAATGGGGGACCCTGATGTAAACAAGACGAAAGTCTTTCTCTGGTCTGCATCCCCCTAACAATTGTGTGTATTGAGCCGTACTCCATTGTACCCATTCTGCCATCTGTTTTTCAATCAATCAATCAATCAATCAATCAATCAATCAATCGATCGGGTGTGTTATAACGCACAACCCGGCCCTCCCTCCTCCCCGGGGGGTCGTGTGTTATAACGTGCCCTATATAATATAAGCACATAGTGAAGGTCAGTGAAAAAACGTCACATCAAAGTTCCTACTATACAAGTCAGTTGGAAATACAAACTGTACACTACACACATGATACATCACTAGTAGAATAGGATGGTGTGTATAATACTATAGTATTTGCCAGATATAGCTGGTCAGTGCAGGTGGCTGTCAGTCAGAGAATGACCTTTACTTGGACGGCGGCCAGTGCTGCTGCTGCTGTGATCATCTGGACACAACATTGCATTTCAAACAACCACGCACAGTGTGTTTGCCCGCATTACACAGGTTTGTTGTGTTGTACAACAGAAGAAGGTCGCGGCAAAAATACTGGCGTGTTTATTATTATTATCACCAAAATATCCCACAACACGACTACTCAATAATAAGAACAATAACAATCCGAAGAGGGGGAAATGACTATAGCTGAGTTGTTGGATTCCACATTATAGCCCCGGGAGATTATTCCCTGCATTAATTTACTACTCTTTTTATGATGAAGATCAGATTATGAACTTCTCTTGTGACAGCAGCATATTACAAGGACACACAGGTGAGATCAGATCAAGCTCAAAATGAGAAAGTAAAGAGAGGAACGAGGTCATGTTTTATTAATAAAGCGTTGGCCGACACAAGGAAACGAAATGACACCAGAGATATGCCTCTTGTCCCCTGTGTTGTCCTGTTTTGTCTTGAATGTATAGAAGAAATGCAGCCGTGTATCATGCTATAATAAATTGTCCCTTGCGGGACTAATAAAGTTGAATAGAATTGAATTGGGTATTCCGTAGTAGTTTCCTTGTGTCGGCGTCTTTATGACCAGAAACCCTGCAGCCATATTTGCGCTTGAGCTACTTAAAAAAAAAAAAAAAAAAAAAAAAGCAGACATATCTACCTCAGCAAAAATGGGGAACCGATGATCAAGCAGATTTTTAGAGTTATTACTCACCAACCCTTCCTCCTATGTCTTCGGATCGAAATCTAGACTATAATAGGCTTCTGTATTTAGTAGTGAGTGAGTGAGACGACTGGACTGTGGAAAGGCGGTGACTGTCCAACACAACGCGCTCCTCTGCTGCATGAATGAGACACACAGACCGCCCCGTTTCAAACCACGTCACATATCTCTCACTCCATAATTTATGCACAATGGCTCCTCCACACACAACTGAGATGTAGGCAAGGAGGGGGTGGCCTGGCTATAATAACCTAATATGTAGTTGACAATCAATACATGCATGCTTTAGCATACTATTATATATACACAGAGTACATACTTTATGGTCACTAACCACTATACTTATATTATTTTTTTATTATAATTTTTTTTTACACTTGGGAGGGGGTGGCCTGGCTATAACCTAATATGTAGTTGACAATCAACACATGAATGCATTATTAGCAGACATATATATATATACACACACACAGTACTGTACATACTTTATAATTTATGCGCAATGGCTCCACACACAACTGAAATGTAAGCAAATGACACGGGGGAGGGCCGGAGGGGGTAGCCCATGGCTATAACCTAATATGTAGTTGACAATCAATACATACATGCTTTAGCATACTGTAATATAGAAACAGTACATACTTTATGGTCACTATACTTATGCGCAATATGGCTCCACAACTGAGATGTAAGCAAATGACACTTGGGAGGGGGTGGCCTGGCTATAACCTAATATGTAGTTGACAATCAATACATGCATGCTTTAGCATACTATATATATATATATATATATATATATATATATATATATATATATATATATATATATATATATATATATGCAGAAACAGTACATACGTTATGGTCACTTAGGGCTGGGCGATATGGAAAAAAATCATATCGCGATAACGATATGATAATTTTATTTTATTTCTCGATATCGATAATTATCGGATTGTTATAAGTATAATTTTTTTTTTTTTTTTTTTTAACAACAGATGTATGTTTATTTTGCAGCAATTCTTTGTCATTGCCGCCATCTTTAGTGTTACATCCCCTCACATTCCAGTTCTCAGGCTGCAGCTGGTTTAAAAGCTAAAGTAAACCGGCTTCTCTGCTGGCTGTGGCTCCAGAGGAGTTGAACAGTTCTGGCTCTGCTAGTTTATTTTCGATCTTTTGGCGCTTTTTTGGTGGACAAACCACCGCACATGTGCACCGTGACTCATGACTGGAGTCTAGTTCTGCTAGCACACATAGCCTACTGTGTACAGACGGTTTCAAACTGTATTTTAAATTAGAAAGCAAACAAAATAAATGGACAAGAGAAAAATAAATCTGAATTTGGTCAGTATTGTCATTTGGACAAGCAAAGCCATTACTTTAAGTTGCAGGCAAGAAAGACAAGTCTGTCCACTGTCTCTGGTTTTAAAACTGCCCTGTTGCAGAAAAGAAAAAAAAGAAAGAAAAAACGATTTTTCGATTTTCTTTTAATTTCGATATTCGATATCGATTATTAAAATATATCGCGATATTTATCGTTATCGTTATATCGCCCAGCCCTATGGTCACTATATGTATGCGCAATATGGCTCCACAACTGAAATGTAAGCAAATGACACGGGGGAGGGGGTGGCCTGGCCTATGTAGTTGACAATCAATGCATGATGCATTAGCATATATATATATACACACAGAGACAGTACATACTTTATGGTCACTATACTTATGCGCAATGGCTCCACAACTGTGAAATGTAAGCAAATGACACTTGGGAGGGGGGTGGCCTGGCTATAACCTAATATGTAGTTGACAATCAATACATGAATGCATTATTAGCATACTATATATATATACACACAGAGAGTACACACTTTATGGTCACTACATGGATGTAACCTCGGTTATTATGTGAGGTGATTCCATATAATAACAAGCGACATACTGCGCCACTATTGCAGCAGATATATTTCCTGTGAGATTTAGCAAGTATATAGGATTTATTAAAGGCACGATTCCTGTGAGATTTTTGCAAGGACGGGATGGTTTTTTTTTTGGAAGCCTGGCCCACCACCACCACCACCACCCAGAGAGGGGGGGGGGGCATCTGTATGCAGAACAGCACCTCACGGTGGCTCGTTTGGGCCATGGACAGTGTGGGGTGAGGAGGGGTGAGTTTCACATGAGCAGAACTGCCAGGCTTTCCATCTTCTGTACCAGTTATTTACAAAAGGCTCCTTCCACGGCGGTAACAGGCGGGCGGGTTGTTCTCCATTCCAAATGAGTCAAACCCTCGAACCCTGCCCCCCCTGCTCAGGGCTTTGTCGAGGGAGCCGTGTGCTGACTGGTCATTTTCTAAAGAATGTCCGGCTCCTACTAAGTGGCCATGCTCTCCTCTACGGCCTGAGAGCTACTCCCATGAGTCCCATATAAGGTTTAGGACGAGGCCACATTATTGTTCTATTTCTATATAATAGTAATAATTTCCTACTAAGTGGCCATGCTAATAATAATAATAATAATAATTAATTTAATTTATATAGCGCTTCTCAATAACCCGAAGTCGCTGACAATAGTAGGGAGCAAGAGTACAAACAAAGAAACAAAAACAAAGAAACAACAAAGAAACAAAAACAGAAGGAACGTGAGACCATGGGGGGAACAGGGAAAACAGCATGATAGCACAAAAAAGACTGGAGACAGACATCAATCAGGTTGGAGGGGGGGGGGGGGGTTATGGGTGTGGGGGGGTTGAAGGCAAGGGAAAACAGGTGGGTTTTGAGGCGAGCTTTGAAGGTGGAGAGTGTAGGGGAGTCTCTGATGGACTGGGGGAGGGAGTTCCAGAGTTGAGGTGCAGTGCGTGAGAGAAGGCCCGATCTCCAAAGTTTTTAAGCTTGGATGTCGGGACAGTGAGGGAGGCAGTGGAGGAGGACCGGAGGGAACGGGTGGTGCGGTAGGGAAGAAGGAGATCAGTCAGGTAAGGGGGGGCCAGGCTGTGGAGGGCTTTGAAGGTGAGGAGTAGTGTTTTTTTTTTGATCCACTTTTTCTCCCATTTTCTATATTTTCTCCCATCCCAATTTCGTATCATCCAATTCAACCCTCCCCTGTCACGAACGCTGTTTCTTGCCTCCCACAAGCCGGCTGCAATGTGGACTAAGTCATACATAGCACAAGTCCCCTCCGGTACTTGAGGTAACAGCAGTCGCATCTTTTCACCTGCGCAGCTCGATCTCTCAGTGGCGAGGAGTAATGCGTGGGAGGCTCACGCTGCCCCAGACACTTCCTGATTCTACTGCGCAGGCGCACCAACCGACCTGTGGGAGTCGCTGTCCACAACGCCCGATCCCCACCCATCAGTTTCCCACCCCCTAATATGGCCAATGTGTATTAGTACGGACGACCAGCTAAACTGAAAGCAAATGTGGAGCGCTGGGCTCGAACAGGCAAGCCCAGCGTCTCCAGATTTCGTGGCGAGCGCCTTGCCCACTACGCCACGTAGCCGCCTACGGTGAGGAGTAGTGTTTTAAAGTTTATGCAGTGTTTGATCGGGAGCCAGCTCTCCTCTACGGCCTGAGAGCTACTCCCATATAAGGTTTAGGAGGAGGCCATATTGTTCTATTTCTATATAATAATAATAATAATAATAATAATAATAATAATAATAATAATAATAATAATAATAATAATAATAATAATAATAATAATAATAATAATAATAATAATAATAATAATAATAATAATAATAATAATAATAACAACAACAACAACAATAATAATAATAATAATAATAATAATAATAATAATAATAATAATAATAATAATAATAATAATAATAATAATAATAATAATAATAATAATAATAATAATAATAATAATAATAATAATAATAATAATAATAATAATAATAATAATAATAATATAATGTTTTATTACTGTACATATTAATACTACAACTCTGTACATACATCTGATTAGCACTATTACTCAGTAGTACAAATTTATATATGTTATACCCAGTTTAATCACCTGTACATCGTATATTACTGTTGCACTTTACTGTTACATTTGCACTCTGGTTGGATGCCAAACTTCTTTTGGTTGTACTGTACTTGTGCTGCATGATGACAATACATTTTAATCTAATCTAATATTGAGAGCTACTCCTGTATAAGGTTCAGGGTGAGGGCATATTGTTTTATTCCTATTATTCTGTTTCATATTATTCTAGTTGTGTTGTTTTTCTAGGGCATATTGTTTTATTCCTATATTCTGTTTCATATTATTCTAGTTGTGTTGTTTTTCTACCAGTACCAGTAATTGTTTGTCATTATGGACAAAGGTACCAGTACATTTTCTGGTTATTTATATGTTATTACGCAGTGATTACCCTGTAATAAAGTGATACCGGACATCCTATCTGCGAGTCTTACTGGTTTATAAAGTTTGGTAACCTATAAGGGTAAAAAGACATCTGACAGGTTTCATTTCTAGTGTGGTCACATACTAGACACATACATACCTTAAAGGTCAACCTCCACGTTGTATTTTTGTTCAATAAACAATGTGGACTAGGCCAACAGTGGCTTTCATGAAGAAGGGAAAAAAAAAGTATTGAAATTGACCCAGTTTTAGCGTTTTTATCAAACATTTTGTCTGCCCAACACAATCACCACGCACGTGCATATTTTAATCAATGGTTCATAACGTGCGTGTGTAATCGTCACAACAGGTGCAGGACAACAGGGGGCTCACCAGGGGGCGCTGAGAGTCACACAGCTAGTGGCAGGCAGAGAGCCTTGCTACCATAGATATATGCTTGCTACTACTAGCCGAATGGAAATGTATCTGTTTCACCTCACTATTGCTCCGTGATTATAGCCATCCATCCATCTCTAAAGCTAACCACTATTTGTAAAAGCCACAACCACGTTACCATATTTGTAATAATGTAAATCATTGTGTCGTTGTACACATATTGTGTTTATAACGTTAGTAGATAACATAGCTTAGCTTGGTAGCTATTGTGCTAACAACATATCCCGACATCCGGCTCGCTGGCCGGCATGAACGGCCGACCCAAAATGGTTCTCTCCTCTCTGTACACCCCGTCCCCACGGATGCCCTGCCGGGGGGCCCATGGACGCGACGGCGGCGGCAGCCGTAGGGTGGTCGAGCCCGTAAAGGCTAGTGTTACACGATAGCTATGAGCTAACTAGCGCTGCGGGCTCCGGCGCCCTGCGTTGTCGAGTCCACAAGCTCCTCCGCGGGGACGGGGGCACACAAAGAGGAGAGAACCACCCGCAGGGACGGCGGGCTATAGGCTAACGTCAGTGAGTGTAGTGGTCCCGACTGCGTGTAGCAGGGACGGCGGAGATATAGGCTAACTGTGATGCACCGAGTGAGCCACCATTGATCTAGTACTATGACCCGGACGGACATAAGGCATACGTTTCCTGAAGTGACGTCACGGCCGTGCTAGGTGCTAGCGTCTGATAAGCTTTTAGATTTGGCTCATTAATATGCACCTGTTGACCTGTTGTGACGTCGGCGTTTGATAAGCTTTTTTGATTCGCGCGTGCATGTTATTCGTGCATGGACCCTTTTAACTCTTTCAGAGTGGCATTTCCGGTGTCAAATGGAAAAAAATAAATAATGAAATTATATACCAATGATGTAAACTACCCATAATTGATCAGTAGGGTTTAACCTAGAGGTTGGGCTTTAAAGGTGCTATAGATAACATTCAGCCACTAGATGTCGCACTAGAGCACCAGCATGTCATTAATCCAATCAGGTGCATTTCATGTTGGGAAATAAGAAGTAGGGAGTAAATACATGTAAATAATAACATAAATTTTGGACCCGCAAAATATAAAAAAAATTATTAATTCATTAATAAAACATATTTTTGAGAGGCGGCGGGGTGGCGTAGCGGAGATTGCGCTCGTCACCAATGCAAGAGACTCCGGTATCGAATCCCAGTCTCAGCATTGCCTTCGACTTGGGCCGGCCGTCGTACTGGCTCATTTGGCAGAGTCAGCGGGTGGAAGTCGATGGGTGGGGATTGGACGTTGTGGACAGCGACTCCTATAGGTCGGTTGGGTGACGCCTGCACAGCAGAGACAGGAAGTATCGGGGGCAGCGTGAGCCTCCCACGCGTTACTCCTCGCCAGGGGTGTAAAGTACTTGAGTAATTGTACTTCGTTACAATACTTAAGTACTGTTTTTGGGGATTTATACTTTACTCAAGTATTATTAGGTTTGTATACTTGTACTTTAACTCAATTACATTTCAGAGAAAAAAAACGTACTTTTTACTCCTTACATTTAAAATGCAGACCTACAAAGTACAAAGTACAAATCTCGCAGGTCCAACCATTTTAATTAGTATATTTGTTTCTCTGGCCGAACTAACGTTAACGTTATTAATCCTGCTGCCACACTTTATTTAAAAACAGCCAATCAAATCCCCATCAATGGAAAATTAACCCGCCCATTCCCATGCTGATTGGTCCTTGTGCAAGACTAGAAAGCAGGGATCTTTGATTAAACACCTGCTATCAGAAGAATAGACATTCAGAAAAGAAGTTTGTACTTTAACTTTTTAGTACTTAAGTACATTTAAAAGTAGAAACTTTTTGACTTTTACTCAAGTGTGTTTTTAGCCAGATACTCTGACTTTTACTTGAGTAAGATTTTGAGATGGTACCCATACTTTCGGGGTACTTTTTACACCCCTGGTTTTGAGTTATGTCTCTGATGTTTTGGTATAGTGGGCAGGTTGTTAAGAAGTGTAGTTCGGTTTCCACCTCTTCTTGTGTGCAGTGGGTGCACAGTCTGTCTTCTCTTGGGAGCCAGGTCTGCTTATGGCGGGCTTTCTCGATGGCTAGGCTGTGCTCGCTGAGTCTGTACCTAGTCAAGGATCTTCTTAGTTTTGGGTCAGTCACAGTGCTCAGGTATTCTGCCACTGTGTACTCTCTGTTTAGGGCCAAATAGCATTTAAATTTTCTCTGGTTTTGAAAGAAAATAATAAAACGTTTTTATTGAAGGATACAAATTAAGGATTTGTATAGTCGACTTTGATTGGCCAAAATAAAAAAATAAATAAAAAAGCATTCCATTGCAAAAAAATTACATGCAAAAAAAGAAATGTTTTTATTAAATTATTATTAGGGCTGTCAGTTTATCGCGTTAATTAGATTAATTAATTACACAGCAAATTATCACGTAATGAAAATGTACTCAAAATTAATTAAAAAAAAGAAAAAAATATTATTAATTTTTTTTATTTTTTTTTATCTCATTCATTCCATAATAACGTAGAATAAACATTTACAGACTTTTTTTTTAAATGGTCCATTTGCATGTTCTTGGTATCTGATTCTAGGGACATCTATGGATCTCAGGGAAAGATTTTTTTATTAAAACGTTTTTATTAAAGGATAACAACTAAGGATTTGTATAGTCGACTTTGATTGGCAAAAAAAAGATTCCATTGCAAAAAATTACATGCAAAAAAAAATAACGTTTTTTTTTTATCATTACAGTAGAAGTACAGTATAGTATCTTTTTACAGTAGAAGTACAGTATAGTATCCTTTTACTAACCAAGTTAACATGAACCAAGCTAAACGTACCTGAAATAGGTGCTGCAGCAACACAGGATGGCCTTGTGGGCGTTAAACTCAGTGCTGTTGACTTTAATAACCACATCACAGAACCTTCCCTCCAGACGCAGCTCATTAAGGATTGTACAGGACATTGTTTCCTTTTCCATGTGGTGATTTTAAATTGTATCTACAGAATATATTCAAGCTTACAGACAAGTAGCCGGACACAACAAGTGAGATCTTCACTTGTCTTCTGAGATCTGAGATCTTCTGAGAATAGATACACAAATGTTCTAGAATGTTTGATTATGACATCATACTGTGACATCACAACAGAACATCATACTGTGACATCATACTGTGACGTCACAACGGAACATGTTTGAGGCCATTTGAATAATATAAATAATATGTATGATATAATATGTAATGTAATATTATATATTATAATATAATGTAATAATAAAGTATAATATATTTAGCTCCCATTTTAATAATATAAATAATATGTTGATGTAATATAATGTAATGTAATGTAATGTTATATATTATAATATAATGTAATAATATAATACTGCCCTGTCAAGGCAGACCGCAGTAACTCAAAAAAAGTCAGAATTGAGTTATGAGTGAAATTGAACTTGTCAATAAATGTTTTATCTTGTGACCAAGTTTCAGATGTTAATGTCGCTCAGTTTTGGAGATATGGGGTTTTAAAAACTGCAGTAACTACAAAATCACACTCAAAAACCAGGCAGACCGCAGTAACTTCCAAACAGTGAAAAATGGCTTTAAAGTGTTTTGACTTGCCATCCAAAATGTGTTATAGGTAGATAGATGATAGTACCCAGATTTAACATGTATTAATGAAGTCATCTTTAGGCATACAAAAATATGACATAATTATTTTAATTAACCCCCAAAAAGCAGATACTGCACTCTGCTGCACAGTTCCCTTAAATAATTATACAGGTAATGTACAGGCAAAGTGCAGTAACTTCAAATACAATGTCGTTTTCCCTCCAGCTTTCATAACTTAACCTAGCCATTTTGAAAATGAAATTTAACACCTGAATATATTAGAATGATGATGATCCAAATAAAATGGCTAGGTTAAGTTATGAAAGCTGGAGGGAAAACAACATTGTATTTGAAGTTACTGCACTTTGCCTGTACATTACCTGTATAATTATTTAAGGGAACTGTGCAGCAGAGTGCAGTATCTGCTTTTTGGGGGTTAATTAAAATAATTATGTCATATTTTTGTATGCCTAAAGATTACTTCATTAATACATGTTAAATCTGGGTACTATCATCTATCTACCTATAACACATTTTGGATGGCAAGTCAAAAAACTTTAAAGCCATTTTTCTCAGTTTCACTTTTTTGAAGTTACTGCGGTCTGCCTTGACAGGGCAGAATAATAAAGAATAATAAATGTAGCTCCCATTTGAATAATATAAATAATATGTTGATGTAATATAATGTAATGTAATGTTATATATTATAATATAATGTAATATAATAATAAAGTATAATATATTTAGCTCCCATTTTAATAATATAAATAATATGTTGATGTAATATAATGTAATGTTATATAATATAATGTAATATAACAATAAAGAATACTATATTTAGCTCCCATTTGAATAATATAAATAATATGTTGATGTAATATAATGTAATGTAATGTTATATATTATAATATAATGTAATATAATAATAAAGAATAATATATTTAGCTCCCATTTGAATAATATAAATAATATGTTGACATAATATAATGTAATGTAATGTTATATATTATAATGTAATGTAATAATAAAGTATAATATATTTATCTCCCATTTGAATAATATAGACTAAATGTCATGTCTAAAAACATGACATTCTTTAAAGTCTTAAAATAAAATACATTTAATTTAAATTAAATTAAAATAAATGTAAAATAATAATAATAACGTTATTTATAGGGATGCACCATCGAATATTTGGCCAGGTGAGGTTTTTAGGAAGGAATATATCTTTGATTGTGTATTCTTATTTTCGATTTTTGACTACCTGGATGTTTATTGTGAGCGACCTGTGTGCTGAATTTCCCTCGGGATTAATAAAGTACTGGTATTCTATTTACCCATCTGCATAGATTATTACGCTAGTGTTATTTTTACAGTCTGTGGTTAGATCCTCAGGAGGTACTCGGTGTTAATGGTAGAGTCTAGTACAGGGGTGGGCAATTAATATTTACAAGGGGCCACATAAGAAAAATGAACTGTGTTGGAGGTAGGGTGACCAGGTGTCTCCCTTTTGGTTGTACTGTCCCACCATTTGACCGAATGTCCCGCGTCCCACATATTGAGAGGATGTCCCTCTTTTCGAAGCAAAAAAAAAACATTGGTCTAAAAGCCCCTCCCTACAGTAAACGTAGCAACCCGCCTCTTGTCCACACACATTGCTCTGCTCGTGACGCTACCTCATATCGCAGATCTGATTGGTTAGGTAGTAATTTAGCGCTCTGCTCGTGAGAGTCGTGACGCTACCTCATATCGCAGATCTGATTGGTTATAGTAATTTAGCGCGCTGTCAAAATGTTGCGCGCTGTCAACGTTTAGCGAGCTGTCAAAAAAGAAAACACAACAACATTACAGGCGAACTATGAATCAAGATGGAAAGCAGTAAAAAGAAACTGACCTGCAGTTACAACCAAGACTGGCAAACGACACATGCCTGGGTGAGGCCGATGTCAGGCAATCCTCAGGGAGCTTTCTGTGTTTTGTGTCATAGTTCGTTTTCAATTGCTCATGGAGGAGAATACGACTTGAAGCGCCACAGTGGACGTGAGTCTCACATGAAAGTGGCTCACCAAAAAGAAACATCCAGATCTATGGATATGTTTCTTCTTAAACCAAACAATGATAGCCAGATGGACAAGGTCACTGCAGCGGAGATAACAAGTGTCTATCACACTGTACAACACTCCCATTCATACAGGTCAGCCGACTGTGGTAGCAAGCTAGCTCCTGTCATTTGGCCAGACTCAGATATTGCAAAATCCATATCCATAGTTATAGAGAAACACAATTTATTTGTATTATTATTTTTGTTCCCTAGTGTTCCCTAGTTCTGTGTTAACAGGGAATATCGAACACAAGACATTCCTGTCAAGTGATAAAGTTTGAATATTTAAAACAGATGTTAGGTGGTAACAAGCCGGCTGCCAGTGCCAAGATGAATGTGGAGAGATATAATTCTGTATTTAATTTGTATTTATTTTGATTTAACCTTTATCTATTCGGTGAAGACGAGTTATTCTAATAAAAAAAATTTACATTATCTATCTGTCCCACTTTGTCCCACTTTGTCCCACCAAAATCTTACTGTTGTCCTGCTTTTGGACTTTTTGCATCTGGTCACCCTAGTTGGAGGGCCGAACCAATGATAACTTGAACTTAATTCTGCTCAATATTCATTATCTCCCATTGTAGAAAGTAGTAAATTATATATTTTGATTAGCTGCTACTGGTAATCAGAAGAATAAACATAGAAATATAGAAGTAATAAACAGTAAAAACTAAAACAATCATTACATCAGTGTTCCATTTTATTTTCAACTTGTTAATCTTCACAAACACTGAAGAGATGTTTTGCAGTATGTTAAAAGACATGCAATTGACATGCAACTTTATACAAAAAGCAATACAGTAGTTGTGATGTCTTGGGCTGTATCACGTTAGCCTAGCTTGACTGCACGTTAGCCTAGCTTAGCACAATGAATGGAAGCGGATAGTGCCGGTTAGCTAGGCTAATAACGTGCAACCAGATATCTTTCTACTGAATGCACAGAGACACACAGCCAGCATGTAGGCATTATTTATTTCATTGACTCGTTCTGTAGAAAGCCATCTGGCTGACTTCTCCAAAGTCCAGTTATTATTATTAGCCTAGCTTAGCACAATAAATGGAAGCGGACTGTACGGGTTAGCTAGGCAAAGTCATCATTGGATTCTGTAACTGAGGGGTACAATTCCCTGACTGTATTACTAGATATGATACTTACTACCACTACCTTTGTACTTAATATTCGGCCACCCAGTACACGGCATAAATATATTATCATGAACACTCTCACGTAGATGAAACGGATCCAACACAAATGTACGAATTAGAAACAGGTCTTTATTTCCTACACAGCGATGGTGTGTAGAATAAGCACTTAATCACTTAATTACATTTATGAATTGAAATAGTATGCACTTTTATGGCAAGGAGTATTCGTCGGTATATCAATAGAGAATGTCCAATCTCTGAAGGCGCAGGTGGTAAATATACGACCTGGAATAGTTAAGGAATAACAGCAATGATACTTTAATGATTATAGGCTGGATACACTAGAGGGGGTTAATCCGGTCGCTTGTAAGCCGACAGGAGTAGGAGGGGGGGGGGGGTAGAATCCAGCTGCCTCGTCCGGCCAAGGGTATCCCAGGTGAACCCACTGTAGTGCCGTTCAATGCGCCGGCGATCCTTGGACCACAGATGAAAGCAGGTGGACTCTTTGTGGGCCGGCTCTCTCTGGTCCACGGGGGAGAGACGTGAAGAGACCTCGTCTTGCAGAGCGTCTCCTCACCTTGCGTCCTCTCCAGGGGGGGGGGTTCCAACACACGGCAGTGTCGGGGGTCTTTATCCATGGAATAATCAAAGTATCCAAAGCATAATCCGTGCCTGGGAAGGCGGGCTGTCGTCGGTAGAATAATCCGGTATACAGGTCCACTCGCTCGTCGGCTCTGGGGCTCCTCGGGTGCAGCTTCACATAGGGTCAACCACCCTGGGTAAGCAGCCAGTTCTCTGCCCGAAACGATGGGGTACTGACTACGGTAGTATTCTCACCGCACGAAGCACTATATATTAACAGACTATTATTAGCTTAATAGACTACGTCCAACTCGACGATATAGTGCCAAATATGACTATTCAAATATTAATATACACGATGTCTCAATACCGATGGTAGGCGAACTTGGCCTTACTCCCACACGTGGCGTCGCGGGGAGGCTTTACGTCTGTGACTCTATTGGAGGGTAAGAAACTGGACTGAAAAGAAAGTCCTACTTTAGTAGCGCAGTATATATACGCACTATGAACAAATAGTCCCATTAGTGGTGCGGTAGCCAGATTCCTACGCGGAACTAGGACTTGTTCGTACATGTCGAGCGGTACGTTTGAACTGGGTCTGAGGGGTATGGCAGCCTGGCACCAAGGTCTCGACCAATAGTAGAATGGAGACTATTATGGGATGTTCAGTAGGCTAGAATGGATATTCAATGCATATTGTACAAGGAATATACAAGGGATATCAGGGAATATTAGAGAATATACAAATACAATTAAATATATATATATAAATAAATATATATATTCGGTTTAATCTGGCCCTTCACAACAGCCACCCCCTGAATAGGTCCCAGACCTAATCAGTTAAACAGAGACAGATTAATCGCGTTGTCTATTTACACATAAGGGTTTGCTGTAGGGGTCAGTCAACTTCACAAAGTCATAGGGTTGTAGGGTCATGGTCATCATCGATTGTGTCTGGGAGTCGAGGCAGTTCTATGAGCCTTGCCACGGGACGGGTGTAAGTGCGACCCTGGACGAGCACTTCAGCTGCTCGGACCTTGCCGTCGGCACCGGTGATCACTTTGCTTACGCGGCCGGCCGGCCACATAGCTCTGGGCAGTGATTGATCAATAATCATGACGACTGTTCCTTCTGTCAAATTGTCTCTCTCCTTTACCCACTTCTGGCGGGTCTGTAGAGACGGTAGGTAGTGCAGTAGGAAACTGTTCCAAAACTTGTCGGCTAATACTTGGCTGTACCTCCACATTCGTCGGCCGTTCGCTTCTTCAGGCCGGTACATTGTCTGTGGTAATGCAGGATCTAGCCGCCCCATCAGGAGTGTGTTGGGGGTAACTGGGTCGATATCCGCCACATCACTGGAGACATATCCGAGGGGCTTGCACTCCGGGTGGTACCGCAGGAATGTTCTTTGTTGTGCACTCTCTATGGACGTGCAATCGTCTATGTTAGGGTCGGTGGAGGCTACGGTGCTCAATCCACAGAACACAGACTTCTTAATTTCCACCTCCTCTGGACTTGCTTCCCTCGGGATAGGCATGGGCCACTGTCCTTCCGGGAGTCTTAGGAATGCGGGGCCGTCACTGTAGACATTGCGACGGGTGAGGTCATCCAGGGGCATCCCCCGGGTGATGACGTCAGCTGGGTTCTGTTTTGTATCAACGTAGCGCCACTCTGTTTCTCCGGTTAACTCTTCGGTTAGGTCTTGAATCTCGGTGACTCTGACTCCCACGAAGACTTTGTACTTGCATGAGTCCGATTTGATCCAGGCGAGTACCGTCGTGGAATCTGACCACAGGATTGTTCTAGACACCGGTATGGTGAGCTCACGTTGGATGAGCGTGGCTAGGTGCGCTCCGGCTAGGGCTGCGCAGAGCTCTAGACGTGGGATAGATTGTTGCTTGCGTGGGGCTATTCTCGAGCGGGCGAGGACAAATGCTGTGTAGATCTCTCCCCCCTGGTCTTGGGCCCGCAAGTAGGCTACTGATCCGTATGCGACCTCTGAGGCGTCACTGAAGACGTGTAAGTCCATTTTACATGTCTCTGGCCTCACCGTGGGTGGGAAGTAGCTTCGGCGCATATTAACGCCTGGGAGTGAGTGGAGCTCCATCTCCCACTCTCTCCAAGTGGATGCAAGGTGTGCGGGAATGGGGTCGTCCCAGCCCTGGTCCTTGTCCCACAATGCTCGTACAATCATTTTTGCCCTGGTGGTGTACGGTAGAATACATCCTAGCGGGTCATATTGTCGGGCGAGTGTTGTGTACACACTCCGTCTGGTGGTCGGCGCCGCCGCCGGCCTTCCCTGCTCCGTAGTCAGGGGCTTGTGTCTGTAGTGAAGCGAATCTGTTTTGAATCGCCACACCAATCCCAGGGTCATCTCCTGGGCTTCTCCCGGGATTGTAGCCATCCAGGTCTCGCTGCTGGCTGCCTTGTCCTCGGAGGAGAGGCTGCGCAGTACTTGCGGATCGCTGCTGGCCCACTGCCTGAGATCAAAGCCGCCTTTGATCAATGAGGCGCGGAGTTTAATCAGGAGAGCCTCGGCTTCTTCCTGGGTTGAAAGGCTTTGTAGACAGTTGTCTACGTAGAAGCTGTTCTTTACGCTGTGTCGGACCTCTTCGTCCGCTGCTGGGTCCTCTGCTACATGTTTCTGTAGTGCAAATGTCGCACAGCAGGGGCTGCACGTCGTTCCGAAGGGGAGGACTTCCCATTGGTAGATGGCTGGGTGCTCATCTCCTGGCTTCTCTCTCCATAGGAACCGTAACAGGGGCTTGTCCGCCTCTACTAATCTCACCTGCAGGAACATTCCTTTAATGTCCCCGCTGATGGCCACCTTTTCCTGGCGGAAGCGGAGTAGAACGCCGAGTAGGGAGGGGCCGAGTGTGGGACCGGGCAGTAACTCTTTATTCAGATTTTGGGATCCGATCTGGTAGCTGCAGTTAAATACTATGCGGTCTTTACCGTTGTGATGGACCTTGTGGTGGGGCACGTACCACGATTCAGTGGTCTGGTCAGCCTCTTTAATGTCCATCTTTGTGACGTGTCCCGCTGTGATGAGCTTCTCAATCTCAGCGCGGTATACACTCTCTTGGGCGGGGTTCTTGGCTAAGCGCCGCTCCGTGTTCAGCAGGTACCGTTCTGTGGCGTCTGTCTTGGCGTGGAAAGTAGGCATTCCTTCTCGCCGCAGGAGTGGCGTGGCGTATCTCAACACGCCGTTGACCGGGACTCTCTTGGTCCCTGTCTCGAGGAGGTGAATGGCGTAAATGTCATCTTTAGAGCGAATGTCTTTCTTTCCGTTCTTAAAGGGCATCTGTTCCAAGGTCCATAGCCGCTCTACGTGTTGCAGGAGTGCGGTTTCTCCCTCTGTGACTCGGGAGTGGAGACATCTAGTGGCTGTACTTCGGTTGAGAGATTTGGCGAGCGGGCCTTGGAGAGTCCATCCCAAACGGGTCTCGACTGCTGCAGGGCAGCCTCGGGGTCCGGTATGAACCCGGTCTATCGGGACAATGAGGTCTGCATGGTCGGAGCCTATCAACAGGGTCGGCATAGCATTGTCTATGAGCGGGATCGGTAACTTGCGTAGATGTGCATATTTCTCCATCAGCTTGGCGACGGGGTATGTGTACCGCGACAGTCCTATTTCTTGGCTGGTGAAAGCGTCTGCAATCTGGTACCGTCGCTCAGGCTGGCCGCTTGCTGCGATAGAGAATGAGACATTCTCGCCCTTTATCGTCTTCAAATCTCGTCTTATTGTCCGAATTGTCATTTGGGTTTCGCTTCCCCGCAGCCCTAGCTGGGCCGCAGCGGAGGCGAGCAGCAGGGTCTTCTCTGACCCGTCATCGAGGACGGCGTAAGTGTCCAGGACTTTATTCTGGTAGCTTAGTGTCACACGCACTTCTTTTAGGAGTACTCGGGCTCCACTGCTGCTGGCGGGATCGATGTACATGACGCTCGCTTTGCGGCTGGATGGTGCAGGTGAAGGGCGCCGTCTGTTACTGTCGTGAAGTATGTCCAGATGGGCTCCATCGCACTTGGTGCACCTTTTCTTTAAGCGGCATTCGGCTGCCATGTGTGAGCGCGCACAGCGAAAACAGCGCTTGTTGGACTTTATCCATTGACCTGCTTCCTCCGCGTTCAGCTTGGGGAAGGAGTCACATTGCGCTAGCCAGTGTTCTTTCTCACAGTAGGGGCACACTATCTTCCACTTCTCCGTTCTGGAGGGGGTACTGTGGCTCCTGCTGCTCGGTACTGACTCCGATTGGTGCATCACAGTCACCGATCTTCTTCCATCATTTAGTCGTCTGGTTCCTTCTCTGGAGCCAGGGGTGCTCCGTCCGAATGTATCTAGCCGTAGGCTGCTGACTTCTCTCGCCAGGAAGTCTGCTAGATCGAGGAGGTTCGGTTCGGGGCCATTCGGGTCTCTGTGGTCCCTCTGCCGCCTAAAGCGCTCCTGACGAGCGGGCGGCAGCTTCTCCAGAATCCTTTCCACATTTGAGTTGGCGTAAAGTTCATACTTCCCCTTCTCTCTTTGCGCTCCCAACATCCCTACCAGGGACTGCACTCTGATGGACAGGTCGTCCAGTGCTCGATTGTCTATTGCTGGGGGTAAGCGGTCGATGTGTCGGATCTCCTGGATCACGTAATCCCATATGCGCCCATACCTCTGGTCCAATGCTACCAGCGCTGCTGTGTATGGGGTGGTGGAAGTCGCGTAGGCGAGCGCTATATTATGTGCGCGGGGTACCTTTAAGTGTTGCAGTAGGATGGCGTATTTGTGGCGTTCATCCAATACATCCACCAACATGGTCTCCAGACACATGCAGAGTTCTGTATACTGGGCCCGGTTCTCTTGGGTGAAGTCGGGTACCATAGGCGTGCCAATGTATGACGCTGACTGTGGATACATCGGCGAGCGTTGGGGGAGAGGCCTCCTAGGCGAGTCTCCTCCCGCTCCTTGGTATGGGCTGGTACCGGCAGTGTACCATGGCCCGCTTGTCCAGGTGCTGTTCCTCGGTGCGGGTCGTGCGTCGTGCTCACCCGTGTATAGAGTCGGGGGTCTGTAGCGCAGCTCCGCGGGAGTATAGCCTGGGCTGTACCGGACCTCCTGGTCCGGTAGAGTACTGTGCTGTCTTCGGGCGTGGTTCTCCTCCTCTTCCTCTTCGTCTTCAGTTAGGTCATCCAGTGCTTGTAGTCTCTGGTTTAGCCTCTCCACAGGATATGCTGCTCCTTCCCGGTTGCTAGGTCTCGCTTGGACCGGTGGGGGGAGGTGGTCTGTGGGGGGTATAGACCTCGTCTGTTGGTCAAGTTCAGGGTTGTTTACTCGGCTAGGGGATGCCGCCCTGGAGGTGTGTCTAGACGAGTTCCTGGAGCCTCTGGCGGAGGGAGAGGGTGTTGTCCGTCTGATCAGCTGTTCTATTAGTTGCGACTGCTGTCTGTCGCGCGCTGCGTCCCGTTGAGCACCGGCTCGTTCTCGGGCCACATTCTCTTCCATCTGAATGCGTCTTATTTCTAGACGTATCTGCTCGTGTTCGCTTCGCTGCTGGATCTGCAGTCGGTCGCGTTCAGCAGCGGCGTTCAGGCTGATGAGGAAGGCCTGCTGTAGGGTCCTCTCTGCCTCGCTGGGAGAAGGCGGTTGTATAGGGGAGCCTTCCCTCGGGGTACTCCTTGCGGAGCCTTGGAGCTCTATCTCCACGGTGCTCTCCCCGTCTTCTTCCGTGCCGAGTTCTCTCTCGGTAGCGTTGTATTCCTCCCGGGACTCATCGGGGACTACTTCTTCAGTACTGGCGGGGTGTGAAGTCATGTCTGGTTCCCACTGGTCCCCACCGTGAACTTGGTCAGTTACATTAGAGCCCGTAGGGGCCTCTATGGTCGGGGTAGTCTGGGCGTTGGGGTTAGACATACTTTTACTTTCTAGTTTTACCGCGTTTACTGTTAGTAGAAGACTAGGTTGTTGACTGACAGCGTAAGCCTCTAAGTACTGAGGGAGCCGTCGTTCGCGCTGCGGGCGTTGGTTAGGAGGATCGTTTCGTGGAGTGTTCATCATAGGCCATTTCAATATTAATAACACTATATTAATATTACACTGATTACCCTCCGGCTCGAAGGACCAATTGTAACTGAGGGGTACAATTGCCTGACTGTATTACTAGATATGATACTTACTACCACTACCTTTGTACTTAATATTCGGCCACCCAGTACACGGCATAAATATATTATCATGAACACTCTCACGTAGATGAAACGGATCCAACACAAATGTACGAATTAGAAACAGGTCTTTATTTCCTACACAGCGATGGTGTGTAGAATAAGCACTTAATCACTTAATTACATTTATGAATTGAAATAGTATGCACTTTTATGGCAAGGAGTATTCGTCGGTATATCAATAGAGAATGTCCAATCTCTGAAGGCGCAGGTGGTAAATATACGACCTGGAATAGTTAAGGAATAACAGCAATGATACTTTAATGATTATAGGCTGGATACACTAGAGGGGGTTAATCCGGTCGCTTGTAAGCCGACAGGAGTAGGAGGGGGGGGGGGGGGTAGAATCCAGCTGCCTCGTCCGGCCAAGGGTATCCCAGGTGAACCCACTGTAGTGCCGTTCAATGCGCCGGCGATCCTTGGACCACAGATGAAAGCAGGTGGACTCTTTGTGGGCCGGCTCTCTCCGGTCCACGGGGGAGAGACGTGAAGAGACCTCGTCTTGCAGAGCGTCTCCTCACCTTGCGTCCTCTCCAGGGGGGGGGGGGTTCCAACACACGGCAGTGTCGGGGGTCTTTATCCATGGAATAATCAAAGTATCCAAAGCATAATCCGTGCCTGGGAAGGCGGGCTGTCGTCGGTAGAATAATCCGGTATACAGGTCCACTCGCTCGTCGGCTCTGGGGCTTTTTTGAGGTAAAAGCAATACTTTTAATGATTACTCTACGTAAAAATGTAACCTATAGCACCTTTAAGATGATGTCATGGGACTGTATTGACTAAAAGGGTACAGATCCCTTATTGTGCCGGCTGTCCTTCGAGGGTCACTGGCTCACAATCAGGCACGTGCACACATAGAGCCCAAGGGGTGCTTGAGCACCTGCCTTTTTGAGCCTCATCAAAAAGTGCCCTTTTTTTACCGTTACGCATATAGAGTCAGACTGCCCTTCCAACTGAAAAATGTCAGGATAGAATAAAAATATTAGGTAAAGAGAGAGAGATGCCCCATATTCCATTGCAGTTTGCACAGCCTCCTCAGCGTGCCTCTCCGCGGACCTATATATTTTATGCATAGCGTGGGTGGTGATGATGATGATGATGATGATGATGATAGAAACCGCTGTGGCGCATACAGTTGAATGCTGGTATTACACTCATTGAAGGACACGAAGAAGTCAAGTCCGATGGGATTTGGGAATCTCAAATACAAATCGGGATTGGAATAAAAAATGCATTTATATTAAACAATACAGAATATACAGCACTTCTTGGGGTCTGTAGGGTAAGCACTTATTCCCTCCCCCCTGAACATTTATGGAGATGTATGGGCCTTTTAAGTCAGTGATAAAAGTGTCTTTCAAGGATAAATGAGCTCCTGCACTGATTATTATAGTTCAATATTCAATATTTGATCACCAAAACCCCCCAAAAAGCATAAAAAGGGGGCCCCCCGCCCGAAAAGGGCCCTTAAAAATCACGCTTGCGCGCTACGCGCGCTCGGTTAATATATACACACAAGTGTAGTGCCCTTTTCAGCCTTTGAGCACCTGCCCCTCTAAAGTCCTGTGCACGTCCCTGCTCACAATGACAGGGTAGCGAGTGAGACAATAGTTAACTTTTAGGGCAATATAGATGGCAATGAATGCAAAGGTCAAAGGTCAACCCACGTGAGTCTTGCCCTTGAGTTCAAAAAGCTGTTCAAATCTTTCTCGGCAGAAATACCCTCCTTTGTAATTCAGTGAAGAATGCTGAACCCTGTGTACCTCTGCTTTCTTTCAAGATTCAAGATTATTTATTTATGTGCACAGTTAGTTAAACAGACAGTTTGCCGTATAATGAAAAACTTAACTAAAACTAAACTATTTAACTAGAATGAACAACTTAAATACACGCGAATGCTAAAAATAAGGAGATCTTTCAAAAAAAAATTATAGAGAGACACTGGTATCGAATCCGGCTGTCAGCGTTGCCTCCGGCTTGGCCGGCCGTCATACTGGCTCAATTGGCAGAGTCAGCGGGAGGGAAGCCGGTGGGGTGGTATTCTGGTCGTTGTAAACAGCGACTCCTACAGGTCGGTCAGGGCGCCTGCACAGCGAGGGAAAATATGCTGCTGGCTGTCTCCTATGTCTCGGAGGAAGCATCCGATAGACTTCAGGGCTCCCTATACCGACCAGTGGGGGGCACATGCGAGCAACGACCAGGAAGGGGAGGGGGGAATTGGCATAACGACTAAATTGGGATGGGAGAAAAACACAGAAAAACAGGAGGAGAAAAAGTGGATAAAAAATAAATAAGATATATACAAGACACAAGTGAGTAACATTAAGTCTGCTATGATAACAAAATTGAACGCAGAAACAATAACCTCATAGTAATTGTTATCAATAGTGCTGTATATACTGTATATAATATACATTTATATTTACCACATATATATATAAATATCTGAATATATATATAATATATGTCTGAATATACCTGCATATAATCCTTCTATATTCATTCAACTACACTGGCTCCCTGTGCACTACCGGATCGACTACAAAAACATCCTACTCCCCTTCAAAGCCCTCCACAATCTGGCCCACATCTACATCACTGACCTCCTCCAGGAGTACACCCCCTCCCGCACCCTCCGCTCATCCTCTACTGGACTCCTCTCCACCCCCAGCTCACGCCTCAGCACCATGGGTGCAAGAGCTTTAAGCTGCTCGGCTCCCAGACTCTGGACAGTCTGACTCCCTATCATCATTTAAATCCCAACTAAAAACCCATCTGTTCAAACGGGCATATTCACTGTAACCTGTGTCACTGTTCTATACTCCCTGTTGTTTGTTTCGTTTATTTTATTTTATTTATTTCACTGTTCTATACTTCCTGTTGTTTGAACTGTCTTGCTTTGTTTTTATTATCTGTAAGGTAACCTTGGGTGTCTTGAAAGGCGCCCCCAAATAAAATGTATTATTATTATTATTATTATTATTATTATTACTTATGCACAAAAATACATACATACATACATAAAAATAGTGCAGCCAAAATACTGGTAATTTGTGTCTTAACATTTGAGTTGGCCTCCCTGATATGTAATTGAAATGCTTAAGCAAAGAGGTAGGTTTTAAGCTGTCTTTTGAAGAAGTTGGCTTCCCTGATGTTTTGGGGCAGTTTGTTCCATCGTTTTGGGGGCGTAGTTGACAAAGGCTTTCACTGCCACACGACAGAAGGTTAACCCTTTACTATCACTAAATGCACTTTAAGGCAATAATTATGCACTTTAAACTGCAATTTATTTTTAGGTACTGTAGCATTTTTTTTTTTTTTATTATTATCTTTTCCCCCCTCCATTTTCCTCCGATTTTCTCCCATCCCAATGTTAGTCGTTATGCCAATTCCCAATCCCCTTCCTGGTCGCTGCGCACTTACCCCCCACAGTCGGTCTGGGAGAGTGGAGGCTACCACGTGCTTCCTCCGACACACGTCCAGCCAATCAACCGCTTCTTTTCACCTGGCAGCACGGATTCTCATTGAGAGGGCGTAGCGTGTGGAAGGATCACACTATCCCACTCAAGTCCTATCCGCGCTTAGCAGGCGCCTCGACCGAACTGTAGGAGTCGCTGTTTACAACGACCCGGACCCACCCCGCCAGCTTCTCCCACCCTCTAATACTGCCAATTGTATTAGTGTGAACGGCCAGCCAAGCTGGTGACAACCCCGGAGCTGTGAGCTGGATTCGAACAGGCGAATCTAGCCGCTCCGGGGTTTGGTGACGAACGCAATCTCCGTTACGCCACCTGACCGCCAGCATTTTTTCTTTTTAATTGTTTGTGTAAAACTTTTATTGTGGGGATTGTATTGCATGTATTCTTGTGTTTTTATATTGTATGTTTTTATAATGTCTGTACTGTATGTGGCACCAAGACAAATCCCAATCAACCATGTGTTGAAATGGCAATAAAGTTTTCTATTCTATTCTATTCGAATAGTAATAGTAGGAGCTAATGATGCTAATGATGGAGCATCGCCGTCGGTTGTGTGATAGTAAAGGGCTAACCTTCTGTATTGTCACAGTGAAAGGGTTAAAGGGTTAACCGGCTGTCGTGTGGCAGTGAAAGGGTTAAAGTTAAACACGTCACCTGACTCCACTCTGCAGACTCTGTGCAGGCTCTGTCATCATCACCACCAGTGACGCAGCCCACAGCTGACGTGCGACATACTTGATCCATGAGCCATCTGAGAGTGACTGTGTGGATCACAGAGGGCAGTGTTGTTGTGTTGGAATTTCAAGATGTTGGAGCACATGGACTGACAACACGTGACTTTATAAAAATGACATAAAATGAGCACAAAATTGGCAGACCAATGCATAAAGTGCAGACATAAAATAAGTATAAAACGAGCATCAAAATAGAACATTAAATCACATAGTTCTTCACATTAGGATCTAACATCTCAATAGGCCTCTTTGTCTAATATAGAACATTTTAAAATAAGACATTATTAAATAGTAATAAAATAGCTAATCACTTAGGGCTGCAATTCTTGTATGAAAGGTGCTATACAAATAAAGTGTATTATTATTATTATTATTATTATTATTATTATTATTATTATTATTATTATTATTATTATTATTATTATTATTATTATTATTATTATTATTATTATTATTATTATTATTATTATTATCATCATCATCATCATCATCAGTTTGGAAAAAATTGTCAACCTGAAAATGTTATCAATTCACAGTAATGTAATAAGGTATTACATTTTCCGTCAAATGTAATTACAAACAATACCAGTCAGGACATGTTATTACATAATTGGGTTTTATTACATTACCGGGCTATGAAGACAATTAATGTGTGCACCTCTTTTAATGTATTTGTAGGAATGAACATTATTCTGGCTTTGTATACAGTATGTGTACACAGGTTGACAGGTATTATGTTTTCGTTTATATTATAGTGATTGATTGATGTAAAACAAATTAATAAAGAAAGAAAGAAAGAAAGAAAGAAAGAAAGAAAGAAAGAAAGAAAGAAAGAAAGAAAGAAAGAAAGAAAGAAAGAAAGAAAGAAAGAAAGAAAGAAAGAAAGAAAGAAAGAAAGAAAGAAAGAAAGAAAGAAAGAAAGAAAGAAAGAAAGAAAGAAAGAAAGAAAGAAAGACTGCCAACCTGAATAAATATTTCACACATCTGTGCTCTCACGTCGAAGAGGGGGGGGGGGGGTCATGTGCACAATTGATCCGGCAGAGGGCGCAAGAAGACCGTAGCGTTCTGGCTAGTTGTCTTTTTATTCAAAATAATGTCCTCCATTGATGTTGATTTTCTTGAGCTGAATGAATATGAACATCTTGAGTTGTGCTTCAGGAAGAACTAAGGGAATCTTTTTTCTATCAGATATTATTCGTCAAGCTTGAGAGAGAAGAAAACAGAATACTTTGTTTAAAACAGAGTTGTAATCTGTATTTAGATAATGAAATGTAACGTGTAATGTAATAATGTAACACTTCATCACGTGACAAGTCGTTAATCAGGAAACACAAGTAACGTTATGCTAAAACCATAGATATATATCTTCCGGTATTTTGAGCTCATGGGAGAGAGCGATTCATGTATCCCCCTCGCGTCGCGCCCCGCCCCCCACGAGCTCCATGTAACGCGGAAGTACAGTGGTCCCCCCGCCCCCACGAGCTCCATGTAACGCGGAAGTACAGTGGTCCCGCCCGCGTCTATATTAAGAGTGCGTCGCGTTTCTCTGATTGGCCATGACGCCCATGTGACCGCGGCAGCGCGAGAGAGCGGCAGTGCGGAAATAGGCTGCATCCTCCACGTCAAGAAAGACAGACAGGCATTCTCTGCGACAAACCCTAACCTTACTTAACCAACTCCGAAATAATGCCTAACCTTAACCCTAACCATAACCAACTCCGAAAGAATGCCTAACCTTAACCCTAACCTTAACTTAACCCTAACCTTAACCAACTCCGAAATAATGCCTAACCTTAACCCTAACCTTAACTTAACCCTAACCTTAACCAACTCCGAAATAATGCCTAACCTTAACCCTAACCTTAACTTAATCCTAACCTTAACCAACTCCGAAAGAATGCCTAAACTTAACCAGCGAAAGAATGCACGTTTATAGCGAGAGATGATAAACGTAAAAAAAAAAAAAAAAAAAAAAATGAAGTGATTGGAACTTGTGACCAACCGCACCGCAGGCTCCACAGCACGGCGGCGTACCAGTTGAGCTAAGCGTCGATGGAAAAACAGTGGGGATTACGGCTACATAATGCCGCAAGCTCTGCCGCTCCGCCCTGCCGCGGGGCGTGTCGCGGCCAATCAGGGAAAACGCGGAAGCACTCGGCAGCACTCTTCGGCTGGGATTAAAGAATAGGCGTCCCGCCCCCCTCACGAGCTCCATGCGTGATTACGCAACCTAGACGCATTTCTCGGAGACGCTCTCTGATTGGCACTGACTGACGCTCTCTGATTGGCCACTGACGCGTTTGCCCAATCCGTGAGGAGCTGTGTCTTTGCCCATTTCCACGTCAAACAGCCTGCAAACTACCTGGCGTTCTATCGCCATGCTCTAAGACAAACTCTAACCTTAACCAACTTCGAAAGAGTGCCTAAGCTTAACCGTCGAAAGAACTTGCCGTCACGCTCTAAGACAAACTCTAACCTTAACCAACTTCGAAAGAGTGCCTAAGCTTAACCAGTGTAGAAACAGGCGTCGGCCAATCAGAGAGCGTCTTGCCAGAAATGCGGCTAGGTTTAGAAATAACGCATCTAGGCCGCGTTATTTTTTTTCCTAGCCGCATTTCTCGGAGACGCTCTCTGATTGGCCACTGACTGACGCTCTCTGATTGGCCACTGACATGTTTGCCCAATCGCGTGACGAGCTGTGTCTTTGCCCATTTCCGCCTCGAACAGCCTGCAAACTACCTGGCGTTCTATCGCCATGCTCTAAGACAAACTCTAACCGTAACCAACTTCGAAAGAGTGCCTAAGCTTAACCGGCGAAATAACTTGCCGTCACGCTCTAAGACAAACTCTAACCTTAACCAACTTCGAAAGAGTGCCTAAGCTTAACCAGTGTAGAAACAGGCGTCGGCCAATCAGAGAGCTTCTCCGAAAAATGTGGCTAGGTTTAAAAATAACGCGAGCCAGGGCCCCAAATTTGGGCCACGGCTACCATCTTGGGGGACTAACTTTCATAGTGATTTTTGGGAAGGTATACACCCCTGCTGCTAGAAAATATGTGATAGCAATGCAGCAGTTGCCTCCAAATGTGTGCTATCATATCTTTTATAACACTACCAAGCATATTTTTCAGGCCTCCTGTCGGAAATTACATGCAAGTTTCAAGTTTCTTTAATAGTTGTCATACAGAAGTACAGAATACTTTCATACAAAATGCTTCTTACTGTTACGCTCCAGAGACTGTGCTAGACAAGATAGTATCAAATAACATAGTATAGCATGTAATTTAGAAGAAGAAAATGAGGTCACAGTGTTCGGTATAGACATATGTACAATGTTCTGAGTTACCATATAATATACAATACTATGCAGTGTACTAATGTACAGTACTATCTAGTGCAAAGCAGAAATGGGATGAGGTACAATTTAGGTACAATTTACAGTAAGGTGTACGAGTTGTAGTGCAATCCTTCATCAATAAATATAAAGTGTGGGGAGTGGGTGCTACAGTGTGTTTGTTTAAAGTGGGTGTGTGCTATAAAGTGTGTGGAGTGGGTGCTACAGTGTGTTTGTTTAAAGTGAGTGTGTGCGTGTGGATGTGTGTGCTATGTGCGTTTGGTGGTTGTTGTGTAGTGTTCATTCATTGTTCGTTTAGCAGCCTGATGGCCTGGGGATAGAAGCTTCTTCTGAGTCTTTCTGTGCTCGCCTTGAGACTCCGGTATCGCTTGCCTGACCGCAGCAGTTCAAAGAGGCAGTTGTTCGGGTGACTGGAGTCTTTAATGATCCCAAATGATCCCAAATGAATCATGATAGCTCCTGAACCATAAGGCCTATATGCATGTGTCTGGTCTCCTTTGATAGGTAACAAGCTAGGACATATTAATCCAGTGTAAGTAAACCCACATATATTACCATTCCAGAGTAAATGGAGATACAATGAAGGAAAACATCATATTTATATCCTCGCCTGGTAAAGAATCTCAATTTAAAAGGCAATATGACCATTATTACCAATATCACATGGATAATAATGCAACTGAATGTGTCCTCCTACTCCTTGACTACAAATGTAACTCTGGATCTGATGAAAATACAGAAAAAATACAACATTTATGATACAATTTATAAAGATATCCCATTTGATCCATGGACATGACTTTTAAAGGCTGTCTAGATCTATAACTATTATTATTATCTGACTCCACCCACCCATATGAACAAACATTTTATTGGATGTCTATAAGCCAACCACTGTTCCACATCATCTAAAGTGGACTGCATTAGAGCCACACCCCTCTTTCAGCAAGCATGGCCGATCGTGATGCTAGGAGAAAGCGTAAGGAACATTTTAATCAAGTAATCATGTTTAAATTTTTAACACAAACCACCTTCTACTTCCTTATCCAGTAAAAACATTGACAGGTAATACTGAGCTCATCCAAACACTGAACAAGCTTGGGCATGGGGTCTATTACTCCCAACTTGAAGAGAATGACACTGCTCTGTGTCTCCAAAAGCTAGCAACAGCCTCAACTCAAAGAGTTGTACTTCCAGCAGCAATCTTGCATGGGACAATATTGATAGACTTGAGGAAACTCTCACTGGAAAGGGCACATCACATAGAGTCAATGGTATAGTTGTACAGGCCAATGTCTATGGACCACAACTACCAAGAGCTGAGCTTCCACACATTGAGAAACTGAAGCAGAGATCGGTCACCATTGAGGACCAAGAACTGGGAGTATATGTAGCAGGTGCGCGTGTGGGCCCACAGCCTCTCCCAACCAGGGAACACTGTGTCCAGGAAACCAAGGAAGCTGCTCTTCTTGCCTGCAAGAAGAACCTGGTGTGGGCACTTGCAAGGCAAACAGATACAGAGAATCAGACAATCCCAAGCTGGACTGGTTTTAATATCAGCACCAGGGACCAAGAAGCAATCTCACAAGATATAGTTGGGTATCTGCCAACCATCAATTCACCAGCCACACAGTTGACCAGTTTTTGAAATCCTGAATCAATCAGAGATAATCAGAAAGGAACTGCATCTAGAATCAATTGTGGTAGTCATGGATCAAGCACTATATGCGAAAGCCACTGAAATTGCCTGGAAGCACAAAGAGCGCTTCTCCAACATTCTTCTCAGAATGGGGACATTCCATACCATATGTAATGTCTTAGCCATCCTAGGAAAGCGATTTCGGGATGCTGGTCTAAAGGACATATGCATAGAGGCTGGAATTGTCGCAGAGGGTTCTGTCAATGGAGTCCTTGATGGTAAACACTATAACCGTGCTGTCAGGGTCCACAAGTACATCTATGAAGCACTGATGAGACTCGCATGGGCAGAGTTCAGAGTTCACACTGTGGGTTGAGGACAGCATTCCAGAGAAGAGTGGGATGATCAAATCATTCTTTGACAATGTGAAAGACATGGCCAGTGACTTGAACCAACAGACGGCGAACAATCTGCTGCAAAGTCCACTCTTAGCTGAGCTGATAACCCTGTGGACAGACTTTCTGGAACACCTCCGTCACAACAATGGAGAGCTTTCTGCATTCTGGATGTCATACATTGACATGGTAGATAACGTAATACTTGGCCTTCTGCATGCCTCTCGTGAGGGGGACTGGGAGTTGCACCTCCATGCTATAAGAAGCATGATCCCATGGTGCTTTGCTTATGATAAGATAAATTATGCCAGGTACCTGTCCCCTTACTTTGTTCAGATGAAAAACCGCCCAGAGAAGCATCCTGCTGTGTATGAGGCCTTCAAGACAGGCCAATTCTTGGTGCAGCTGTCAAGTAACAACCCCTTTGGACGGATCCCTGTGGACCAGGCTACTGAAGTCACAGTTAACAAAGACACACAGACTCCTGGAGGCACAACATGGTTCAGCCTGAATGCTGGAGCTGTCAAGCATTACTACCTAACAGCTGAGCACCGCAGTGCATTCCTGGGACAGTTAAGGGAGATGGTGCAAGGTAACAAATCAGAGGTTTGTCATGCGGAGCTACAGCAGCCAATAATCCTGAAAGATGAGGAAGCAGTTTCATCAGTGGTTAGCCTCATACAGGAATGGGTCAACCCATTTGCAGAGAAATGGGACCTCATTAGAATCGCTACAGCAAAGACAGCCCCCAAGGAGATTGACTCCGACCTGATGAAGGCATATGAGATTGGTGAGCAATGCTATGCAATCTTCAAGGATGAGAGACTGGAGAAAGACCCACCAGCAAAGAAATTCCATGACCCAATGAAAACCAACAGGCTAAAAACATTCAGTGATATGTGTAAGAAGAGAGAAGTGAAATCAAGTGGGAGGGCAATCATCTTGAAAGCAAACAGGTCTTTGTTTGGACACATCAAAGTGATGGCACAAGGGCGCAGTCTACATATGGAAGATATCCTTTCTCATCCCCTTGGGCGATTTTCCTGGGCCCTGTCCACAGTCCACACCAGGCGGATTGCTGAGAAAGACAAATAACGCTACTTTGGCCACGACCTTGCAGAACATTTTTGCATTAGCATAGCAATTCCCAGGGAACTCTGCTACAGTGGTTGATGGAATGAACTTGGTCCAAAGAGTGAAAGGTGATCAAGTTACTTTCAGAGATGTTGCCACAACAGTTCTGGGTATGGCTCTGAGGGAAGGCAGTCACAGTAGCAGAATAGATGTTGTGTTTGACACATACAAGGAGAACTCTATCAAGAACAGTGAAAGATCTCTACGGGGTGAAGAGACTGGTCATGAGTTGCAAGGTATCACAGGCACACAGATGGTGAGGCAGTGGAGGAGCTTCCTGACCAAAGTCAGTAACAAAACTAGTCTCATTAGCTGTATAGTCGATGAATGGAGGAAAGCAGAGTACAGAGCAAAGCTACAAGACAAGATTCTGTATGCAACTGTGAATGACAAATGTTACAGAATCTCATCTCAGGAGGTGTCAGCTCTTCAATGCCAACAAGAAGCAGATGGCCGCCTACTTCTCCACAAAGAGAGGGATACCCATCTGTAGTTATCTGCTCAGAAGACACAGATGTCTTTATCATGTCTTTAGCGTTCTGTGACAAGATTGAGGCCCCATTGTTCCAGTTGTGTGGCAGTAAATCCCGTGCAAGGCTTGTGGACATCAGGAAGGTTGCTGCCACTGTTCGCGTAGAGGTGTGTAGGGCTCTCATCGGGTTGCATGCATATACAGGATGTGACACTGTAAGTGCTTTTGCAGGCAAAGGGAAGACAAGTGCCCTAAACATTCTGACCAGCAATAGGCAAAATCAGGACACATTCTCAGAGTTTGGTCAGGAATGGGATCTCTCCCCAGAGCTGAGGGACAAACTAGAGGAATTTACATGTCTCCTGTATGCCCCAAAAGCATCAACCACCAAGGTCGATCAGCTCAGATATCACATTTTCTATGCCAAAAAAGGTGAACTTGAAAGTCATCAACTCCCATCATGCAAGGACTGCTTAACAAAACATGCACAGAAAGCCAACTACCAGGCTGGTATATGGAGAAGATGTTTGGAGAAGGACCCACAAGTGCCAAGCCCTGTTGGCAGAAGCCTGAAGATGGAGAGAGAAGAGGAAGCTGAACAGTTGGTGGTGGACTGGATGGAAGGCCAGCCAGCACCCGATGCCGTCCTGGATCTACTGGCCTGTAACTGTTCAAAAATGTGTTTACTCCCAAGATGTATGTGTGTTGCAAATGGCCTCAGGTGCACTGACATGTGTAGACTGGCAGACTGTGAGAACCAGGCATCCACCTCAGAGAGTGTGGACAGTTCTGATGAAGATGTGGAAGATGTAAAACAAAGTATGGTAGGTTTTGTATTATTATTATTATTATTATTATTATTATTATTATTATTATTATTATTATTATTATTATTATTATTATTATTATTATTATTATTATTATTATTATTATTATTATTATTATTATTATTATTATTATTATTATTATTATTATTATTATTATTATTATTATATATGTTATTGTTTTTTACATCTGTACTAGTCTCGGCTCCCAGACCATTGGAGAGCACCGCCAACAGCGCCACGGATAGAGACTGAGAACTGTCTGTACTGACGGGAGCTTTCCCACCCTCTAACACTGCCAATTGTGTTAGTATGACGACCGGCCAAGCCGGTAGCAACGCCGAGAGCCGGGCTCGATAGCAGCATCTCCTGCGTTAGTGGCGAGCGTCTTGCCCACTGCGCCACTCAGCCGCCCTGAGTATACCTTTTTAAACGGTATCATAAATGTTGTATTTCTAATGTATTGTCATCACATTTACAGTTACATTTGTAGTCAAGGAGTAGGAGAACACATTCAGTTGCATTATTATCCATGGGATATTGGTTATAATGGTCATATTGCCTTTTAAATTAAGATTATGTACCAGGCGAGGGTAAAAATATGATGTTTTCCTTCATTGTATCTCCATTTACTCTGGAATGGTAATATATGTGGGTTTACTTACACTGGATTCATATGTCCTAGCTTGTTACCTATCAAAGGAGACCAGAAACATGCATATAGGCCTTATGGTTCAGGAGCTATCATGATTCATTTGGGGCATGTAATTTCGAACAGGAGGCCTGAAAAATATGCTTGGTAGTGTTATAAAACATGTGATAGCACACATTTGGAGGCAACTGCTACATTGCTATCACATCTTTTCTAGCAGTAGGGGTGTATACCTTCCCAAAAATCACTATGAAAGTTTGTCCCCCAAGATGGTAGCCGCGGCCCAAATTTGGGGCCCTGGCTCGCGTTATTTTTAAACCTAGCCGCATTTTTCGGAGACGCTCTCTGATTGGCCGACGCCTGTTTCTACTGGCTCACGGCCTAATCGTGTCTTCAGTTAGTTTCGTTCCTCACTACGTTGTTTACGTTAGTTAACTATACTCAACGTGTGGAAAGCGCAGAGAAGGCCAACAACAAGACGTGGTTAACGTAGATACGTTAACAGATAGTTTATAGTTTATTATTTAGCTGCCTACCGAGTCCGACCGTGTAAAGAATAAACGCTGTGCGATAAAGTCCCATCCGCGTGCCTTCACACACACACACACACACACACACACACACACACACACACACACACACACACACACACACACACACACACACACACACACACACACACACACACACACACACACACACAGGGGCGGACCTAGCACATTTGGCGCCCTAGGCGAGCTTCACCACTGCGCCCCCCCCCCCCCCCCCCCCCCAAAATCAAAACATATTAACCCTTTCACTGCCGCGCTACCAAACGGTTAACCCTTTTCCCTGCGACAATACACAGAAGGTTAACCCTTTCACGACCGTCGGTTGTGTGATAGTAAAGGGTTAACCCTCTGTCGTGTGGCAGTGAAAGGGTTAACAGTTATACAGTAAAGTACTGCACCTTTATTTTTTACAAGCAAGAACAGGAGCTACGAATAAATGTAAAGTGCACACTAAAGAATTAAAACAAATAAACAACCTAACACACAATAATAATAATAACAATAACAAACAATAAAAGAATGTGCAAATTTGCTTTCAAAGAAAATTAAGAAGAAATGTAGAGTGCACACTAGGGCTGTCCCCGACTAAGGATTTGTATAGTCGATTTGTAGTCGCCAAAATTAGCCGATAGTCGACTATTAGTCGACAAAAAAAAAGTATAATCTTTTTAATTATTATTATAATTTTTTTTATCATTCCATTTGGGCTGTGAGGGTGCTTAATGTCTGAAGGAGTCGACGGAAGGCTTCTCGTTCTCTGCGAAAGCATGCAATTGGTCCACTGATAGATACATGTTGATATTTGTCTAGTCTAGTGTGTTCATTAGATGGGTGAAATCCTCTTTCAGTGCCTCTGTGCCTGTTTTCATAGGCAGTTAGCCTCTGGTATGCGTGCCATTAGCGTTAGCCACGCTTCTAGGCCTCTTTTCTTTTGGAAAGAATGATAAAAAAAAGTTAAAAAAATAAATAAAATAAAAATATTATAATATATATTTATTTTTTTGCATTCGACTAAAAGGTTGGCAGTCGACTACGGCTCCTTTCGATCGATTAGTCGATTATTCGACTAATAGGGGTCAGCCCTAGTGCACACTAAAGAATTTAAACAAACAACTTAGCTAACAATCAATAATAATAATAACAATAACAAACAATAAAATAAAGTGCACATTGACTTTAAAAGAAAATTATGTATTGTAAAATATGTTACACATATATAATCAAAATATAATATGCTAAATAAACAAACAAATAAATAAAAATTACTAATTCACTTTGTCTGAAAAACTATTTACATTCCACTCCCTATCATCACACTTCAATGTTAGCCTGTAGCTCCTACTGGTTTCCATTTACAGTGCAATCCTTCTGGCCTTCCTCGCTGCAAAGTCATCAATCACATCATCATATGAAATCTGACCACCAACCTCATGGTTAATACTGATTACAGCCAGACCACTGAGGCATTCTTGAGCCATGGTTGACCTCAGGTATGTTTTCAAGAGTTTTAATTTGGAAAAACTCCTCCCGGCTGAAGCTACTGTTACTGGTAGCGTTGCACTGATCCGCAGAGCAATACACAAGTTGGGATATATTTCTGTGAGCTGCTTTGTGTGTATGAATTTCAACAACTCAAGAGTTGTTATGCTCTTTGATGGCAAGTCAGGTACATTTTCCAACTCCTGCCAGCGCGGACTCTCATTTTGGCGAGGAGTAACGTGTAGGAGGCTCACACTGCCCCCGCCATTTTCCTGTCTCTGCTGTGCAGGCGCCCCAACGACCTGTAGGAGTCTGTCCCTGAGCAACGACCGGAGTGTTGAATGTCCCGTGACTAAGACGGGGAGGACGTGACCCTCTTTGCGCCGCCCCTGTGCCTCAAATAGATCCGCTATCAACTCTATCTTTAATCTTTCAAAATGTTCAGTTGCTATCGCTATTTGCTCTATCTTTAATTTTTCAAAATGTACAGTTGCTATTGCATGCACTCTTCTGTGTTTCACCACACACATGAGTGCATGCTTACCAACTGTCCGTCTGCAACA
Source organism: Notolepis coatsorum (assembly GCF_963971535.1). Classification (NCBI taxonomy): domain Eukaryota; kingdom Metazoa; phylum Chordata; class Actinopteri; order Aulopiformes; family Paralepididae; genus Notolepis; species Notolepis coatsorum. The sequence continues at coordinate 10,725,122 of NC_140182.1, forward strand.
CTACTATCACCAACATCTAAGAAGGGAGATCCCCCCTTGAATGGCCCTTCTAAGGTTTCTCTCCTCCACACCGCCTGTGGAGCTTTTTTCCCTATTGTTAGGTTTTAGTGAGTTTTTCCTTACCTTCGCGTGGGGTATGTCTGGGAGTGCTTGCATTCTTTCATTTATTTGCATTCATCTAAAAAAATGTTGGACCCTATTGTGTTCTTGTTCTGTTCTTGACTTATTGTTATGTTGTCTTCTTGACTTGTTTAAAGAAGACCTGTACGGCCCATGGGGACATTAACGTGTGTTGTCGGGCCCTATAAATAAATTTGATTTGATTTGATTTGATTTATGTACATGTCGAAATACTTCCCAAAGGTCAGTGAATTCCACGACCACAATACCAGAGGGAGTACTCTGTCTCTTAAACAGTACTGTATATTTGTATATCTTGTATGTCATAAATGTCTGGATGTAACAGTACTGTATACAGATGTATGTCATAAATGTCATGATATATATCTGTATATCTGTATGTCGTGTATGTCATAAATGCCATGATGACCTGACTCCCACTGCCATGCCTACCACCCACAAAGCAGGCAACTCCTTGGATCTCATATTTTCCCGTAACTCCAGCATCATTAACACCACGGTAACTCCCCTACAGCTACATGTATCTGACATTTTCCTTCATATCCTTCTCACTAACTCTCATGCTTAACCGAAAGGTCTTCACACTAAACTCAAACCGTCTCACTCAGACGCAACCTGCCCTCCCTATCCCCCTCCACCCTCTCCTCTGACATACTATCCGCTCTACCTTTTAGTGACCTTTTATGCTACCATGTCCTCCCTCCTCACTCTCCCCCCACCCCCTCCCCCCTCATCTTTCTCTGCCGAAGACTTTGCGATCTTCTTTGAGGAAAAAGTGGAGAACATCCGCAGCTCCTTCTCCCAACCCCCAGCAATTCCAAATGCTGAATCGAGAACCTCATCCTTCACTCTGTCATCTTTCTCTCCCATTACAGAAGCCGAGACCCTGACACTGGTAACGTCGAACCGTCCGACTACATGCCAGCTGGACCGGCTACCCTCCCCACTCCTCCAGACCATAGCACCAGACATCCTCCCATTCCTAACTGCAACCATCAACTCCTCACTCAACTCGGGGGTGGTCCCCACCTCCCTAAAACAAGCCAGAGTCACGCCTCTCATAAAAAAACCAACCCTGAACCCCACTGTCATAGGCAAATATCGTCCTGTCTCTCTTCTCTCCTTCCTTTCTAAAACACTTGAACGTGCTGTATCCAACCAACTTACTGCTTATCTCTTACAGAATGACCTCCTGACCTAGACCCTAATCAGTCTGGCTTCCGGACTGGCCACTCCACAGAAACGGCCCTCATTGCGGTCACAGAGGCACTTCACTTAGCAAAAGCGAAAGGCCTCTCCTCTGTCCTGATTCTCCTAGATCTATCTGCAGCCTTCGACACAGTCAACCATCAGATCCTTCTCGCGGCCCTCGCAGGAATGGGAGTGGCTGGCTCTGCGCTGACATGGCTGACATCATACCTCAATGACCGGAGAGAGACCCTGCGGCCTCTAGGATGGAACCCAGGTAGGTAATTTCTTCTTTCCTTGTGACAATATTGTCACCCACTGTAACTGAGAAGCCGTTGGTCTTGCTGAGTTTGTTATTTGAACCGAAGAGAATGGACTCTGTTTTGCCCATGTGTAATAATAGTTTGTTATCAGCGAGCCATATGCAGATTTTGCCTCGTTCTGAGCTGAGGGTTTTTTCAACCTGGACCCTGATGTAAACAAGACGAAAGTCTTTCTCTGGTCTGCATCCCCTTAACCCTTTCACTGCCGCACTACCAAACGGTTAACCATTTCTCTGCGACAACAAACAGAAGGTTAACAATTGTGTGTATTGAGCCCAGCTGTACTGTATTTGTACCCATTCTGCAATCTGTTAATAAAGTTTTCAATCAATCAATCAATCAATCAATCAATCAATCAATCAATCAATCAAATTCTGACGTCATGACCCTTCCTTCTTTTATAGTTTCTTTTATAGTTTCCTTGACAACCAACCCAACCCAACCCCCTCCAATGTACAGTAAATGACGAAGTATGGTTTTGTCAATATTCCAATGTACAGTTTTGCTTGTACAGTTGTACAGTGTCCCCCCCCCACCCACCCAACCCCACCCCACCTACCCAACCTCCTCCAATGTACAGTTTCTACGTCAAATGTATATACTCTCTTTTCTGGACTCTTTTTGTATCACAACCAGTACTGTATTTGCAAATCTGGTATGTCATAAATGTATAGATGTAGTAGCAGTACTGTCTTATCTGTATGTCATGTATGTATGTCATATATGTTATGATGAATTGAAAATGGGGGACCCTGATGTAAACAAGACGAAAGTCTTTCTCTGGTCTGTATCCCCTTAACAATTGTGTGTATTGAGCTGTACTGTACTGTACCCATTCTGCAATATGTTAATAAAGTTTTCAATCAATCAATCAATCAATCAATCAATCAACAATTGTGTGTATTGAGCCGTACTGTATTTGTACCCATTCTGCAATCTGTTAATAAAGTTTTCAATCAATCAATCAATCAATCAATCAATCAATCAATCAATCAATCAATCAATCAATCAATCAATCAACAATTGTGTGTATTGAGCCGTACTGTATTTGTACCCATTCTGCAATCTGTTAATACAATTTTCAATCAATCAATCAATCAGGCTAGAACCCACCTCACCCCTGCCCACTTTGACAACCTAGGATGGCTTAGAGTAGACGACAGAGTACAGCAACTTGCAATGGGCCTGGTCTACAAGATACACTACACGACCAAGGTACCCATGTACATGTCAAAATACTTCCCAAAGGTCAGTGAATACCACGATCACAACACCAGAGGGAGCTCCACAAATCATGTTAAACCCAGATTCGGCTCAAATAAGGGACTAAACACCTTTCGCAATTATGCCACATCAATGTGGAACGCCCTACCCAAAGCTGTAAAGGAATGTGGATCACTACCCACTTTCAAAACCTCTCTCAAGGGACACCTACGGGAGACTGCAATTCAACACTGGCCCCTGTAAATATCCTAACCCAACCCCCTCCAATGTACAGTCATTTACATAGTATGGTTTTGTCAATAGTCCAATGTACAATTTTGTTTGTTTGTACAGTGTCTCCTCCCCCCCCCCCCCTCAATGTACAGTTTTGCTTGTTTATACAGTGTGCCCCCCCCCCCCCCCCCAACCACCTCCAATGTAAATTACCCAGTATGGTTGTCAATATCCCAATGTACCCAACCCCCCCCCCCACCCAACCTCCTCCAATGTACAGTTTCTACGTCAAATGTATATACTCCCTTTTCTTGACTCCTTCTGTATCACAAACAGTACTGTATTTGCAAATCTGGTATGTCATAAATGTATAGATGTAGCAGTACTGACTATCTGTATGTCATGTATGTCATATATGTCCTGATGAATTGAAAATGGGGGACCCTGATGTAAACAAGACGAAAGTCTTTCTCTGGTCTGCATCCCCTTAACAATTGTGTGTATTGAGCTGTACTGTATTGTACCCATTCTGCAATCTGTTAATAAAGTTTTCAATCAATCAATCAATCAACCAATCAATCAATCAATCAATCAATCAATCAATCAATCAATCAATCAATCAATCAATCAATCAATCAATCAATCAATCAATCAAACTCTGACGTCATGACCCTTCCTCTCTTTTATAGTTTCCTTGACAACCACCACACACACGTGTGTGTTCCTGTGAACCCGGAGCGCGCGCACCCTGCTGCTGTTGTGTCGGCTGCGCGCGCACGGTCCTCCTGTCACAGCGGCGTGATTTTCTTTCCGTAGCCAATGTGTGCGAAGCCGCTCTCTGATTGGCTAGCCGCGTACAGCGAAGACCCTCTCTGATTGATTTAGCGCCGAAGGGTCTCTTCCGCTGTACGCGGCTAGCCAATCAGAGAGCGTCTTCGCACACATAGGCTACGGAAAAAAGTCACGAGGCACAGCGCTGCCTCCTTCCAAACAGCTGCAGCAGCTCGCGCGGCGTGTTCCTCTGTTCCTCCTCACCAGAGACGCAGAGACGAGCGCGTGAGGTAGTCGCTGTTGTGTTTCCTGACTGGTGGTGAGAGTGAGGAGACCCTCGACGGTCATTATTATTATTATTATTATTATTAAACCGTGACGAGTGAGTGAAGCCTGCCGTTTGTCTGGGTGACATCTCCCCTGGATAGTGGAGGGGAGAATTATGAGATAATAGTGGACTTTCTTTCTGCTCGTCGTACGAAGAGTAACGTTTGTCTTCTTCACGCCGAAAGGTAAGCTACTACCTACTAACGTCCCGTCCTGCTAGCTAGCTCAACGACGCCAGGCTACAACACCTCCTCCTTCATCCTGTCTCTTGTGTTGTTGCCTTTATGGTCCTATAGGGAAGTGGAGCTAGTAGTAGTAGTAGCCACGTTAATAACGTTGGTTAGACTGCCACATATTTGTGTCTGAAACGGCTGGTTTCAGACTGTGCTGTGGCAACACACATGAAGAGGCTTTGGTGGTCCCTTTTATGGCCACTATCTAATGTCCTTTTTGTATCACAAACAGTACTGTATTTGCACATCTGGTATGTCATAGATGTAGCAGTACTGTCTATCTGTATGTCATAAAATGTTATGATGAATTGAAAATGGGGGACCCTGATGTAAACAAGACGAAAGTCTTTCTCTGGTCTGCATCCCCTTAACAATTGTGTGTATTGAGCTGTACTGTATTGTACCCATTCTGCAATCTGGTAATAAAGTTTCAATCAATCTGTTGGTGGCGACGACTGAGAGAGAGAATGGCAGCTGTTGTTACTAGTTTGAGTAGAAGACGCTTTACCTGACAGCTGGTTCTTTTAGGATATTGCTGTCTTATATATTATTAGCTACTGGGTTTCCCTGATTCCCTCCTATGTAGTCATGTACTCTGTGTGTGTGTTTGTGTTTGATTAGCCTACCTAGATCAGTGGTTGTTGACTCTGAACACTGGCTATGTTTGATTGATTGATTGAACATTGTATTAACAGATTACAGAATGGTTACAATACAGTACGGCTCAATACACACAATTGTTAAGGGGATGCAGACCAGAGAAAGACTTTTGTCTTGTTTACATCAGGGTCCCCCATTTTCAATTCATAGTGACATTTATGACATACACGACAACATACATGACATTTATGGCATAGGGACATACATGACATACAGGTATATAGATAGTACTGTTACATTTGTGACATATACGATATGCAAATATACAGTACTGTTACCCATAGATCCTCACAGAGAGTATATAGATATGATGGGGAGGGGACTGTACATTAGGAGGGGGTGGGAGAGAAATATACATACGGTGGGGAGAGAATATATACACATGCGGTGGGGAGGAGACTGTACATTAGGTGGGGGTGGGTGGGTGGGTGGGAGAGAAATATACATACGGTGGGGAGAGAATATATACATGCGGTGGGGAGGAGACTGTCTATTAGGAGGGGGTGGGGGAGTACAAAAAGAGTCTAAAAAGACAGTATATATACATTTGAGAGGGAAGAAACTGTACATTGGAGGAGGTGGGGGGGGGGGGGGGGGGGGGTTGTATTTCTGTGAAGGCTATAGTTAGTAGTTCTGTCCATTTTCAGCATCCATTCTCAGACCTTCCAGCTCCCTACTGAAGATCTCTACATAACGAGCGTCAGTCGTTTCTCTCGTTAAACTAGGTATATTAGAGAGTAAGCCGAATTTGACAATTGGAAGAGGATGTGTTTGTTATAGTACCACTAACCCACCCTAACGTGTCTTATAGTAACTTCTCTCAAGATGAAGTGTGTCAGCCCGGTCCAGCTTTATTTAGCTGATGGTAGATAATTGAGCAAGTGTATCTGCCTGTTTCATTCAATAGATGTGAAAAATGTCAACGAGAGCCTTGACAAGCCCCCCCCCCCCCCCCCCAAAACCACAGGGCACAGAATCTGCCTTGGTCTTCAGAAGTAGGCCAGTAACTGCCAACTGGTCCGTATACCATGCCATGCTTGGTTGGTCGCCTTTGGAAGGTTAACTGGGCATCTCACTCTGCCTCAATGTATATATCTGGTGAGGGGAGGACATGCAGTGACGAGAGCTGTCTGGTGTCTCCACTCTACCCCCCCCCCCTCTCTCTCTCTCACTCTCCCTCTGTCTCTCTCCCCCTCTCTCTGTCTCTCTCTCTCTGTCTCTCTCCCCCTCTCTCTGTCTCTCTCCCCCTCTCTCTCTCCCTCTCTCCCTCTGTCTGTCTCTCTCTCTCTCCCAACAGGATCTAGCCCTCATCATATCCTCTGCCTGTGTGGCCTCTATTGTTCTGCTGTCATCTGCCACCTTAATGGGATTTTGTTTTTGTCACAGTTTAAGTGAGTGGGATGAGTGAGTGAGTGAGTGAGTGGGTGGGACGAGTGAGTGAGTGGGGATGAGCAGTAATAGGGGGGGGGGGTGCTAATTGTTAAGTAGTACAAGGCTTATTTTCAGTGTGACAGTAGCAACCATTAGCCTGGCAGCTCTACAGAGCAGAACAACCACCTCGTGTGATTCCAGTAGATGACAATGACGACGAGAGTGAAATTATGTCTCAGTGTGAGAGACTTTCCTCTTTGGTTTCAAGCCCCACTCACGGAAAACCGTATAGGCTACAGCGTGACGCTCTATGAGTCCGCTGGCCTCGTCTATAGGCTGCAGCGTGACGCTCTATGAGTCCGCTGGCCTCGTCTATAGGCTGCAGCGTGACACTCTATGAGACCGCTGGCCTCGTCTATAGGCTGCAGCGTGACGCTCTATGAGACCGCTGGCCTCGTCTATAGGCTGCAGCGTGACGCTCTATGAGACCGCTGGCCTCGTCTATAGGCTGCAGCGTGACACTCTGTGTGACCTCCTCGTCTATAGGCTGCAGCGTGACTCTCTGTGTGACCTCCTCGTCTATAGGCTGCAGCGTGACTCTCTGTGTGACCTCCTCGTCTATAGGCTGCAGCGTGACTCTCTGTGTGACCTCCTCGTCTATAGGCTGCAGCGTGACTCTCTGTGTGACCTCCTCGTCTATAGGCTGCAGCGTGACGCGTCGCTCTATGTGACCACTGGCCTCGTCTATAGGCTGCAGCGTGACGCTCTGTGTGACCTCCTCGTCTATAGGCTGCAGCGTGACACTCTGTGTGACCTCCTCGTCTATAGGCTGCAGCCTGACACTCTGTGTGACCTCCTCGTCTATAGGCTGCAGCGTGACGCTCTGTGTGACCTCCTCGTCTATAGGCTGCAGCGTGACGCTCTGTGTGACCTCCTCGTCTATAGGCTGCAGCGTGACGCTCTGTGTGACCTCCTCGTCTATAGGCTGCAGCGTGACTCTCTCTCTGTGTGACCTCCTCGTCTATAGGCTACAGCGTGACGCTCTCTGTAACCTCCTCGTCTATAGGCTGCAGCGTGACTCTCTGTGTGACCTCGTCTATAGGCTGCAGCGTGACTCTCTGTGTGACCTCCTCGTCTATAGGCTGCAGCGTGACACTCTGTGTGACCTCCTCGTCTATAGGCTGCAGCGTGACTCTGTGTGACCTCCTCGTCTATAGGCTGCAGCGTGACGCTCTGTGTAACCTCCTCGTCTATAGGCTGCAGCGTGACGCTCTGTGTAACCTCCTCGTCTATAGGCTGCAGCGTGACGCTCTGTGTAACCTCCTCGTCTATAGGCTGCAGCGTGACTCTCTGTGTGACCTCCTCGTCTATAGGCTGCAGCGTGACGCTCTGTGTGACCTCCTCGTCTATAGGCTACAGCGTGACACGTCGCTCTTTGTGACCGCTGGCCTCGTCTATAGGCTGCAGCGTGACTCTCTGTGTAACCTCCTCGTCTATAGGCTGCAGCGTGACTCTCTGTGTGACCTCCTCGTCTATAGGCTACAGCGTGACACGTCGCTCTTTGTGACCGCTGGCCTCGTCTATAGGCTACAGCGTGACACGTCGCTCTTTGTGACCGCTGGCCTCGTCTATAGGCTGCAGCGTGACGCTCTTATGTTTGGATGTGACGCACGGCTCTTGAGTTTGTGTGACGCTCGAGTGAACTTGAAGCCACGCATAAGAATTGTGCCTCCGGTGTTGTGTTGCCATGCTGTTGCTGCTAAGTCGAGTCAGTTTCCTCTCTCTATCTCTCTCCTCTCTCTATCTCTCTCCCTCTCTCTTAACCTTCTTTGTATCTTTGTGCCCTGCATCTTTTCCCTCTGGCATCTCTCTCTCTCTCTCCCTCCGCTCTCTCTCCCTCTCTCTCTCCCTCAATCTAATTTGATTTCCTTCATGCCTTCAAGTCATTGTTCTTGTCAACATGAGCAGATTTAGTTCAACCCATGAGACTGTTCAGTTGATGGAAGCTAGTCATGGGATTACAAACCTCTGTGTGATGTACAGGTGATTAAACCTGCATATGAAATATATAAATTAATGAGTACTACTGGGTAATAGTGCTAATGATGTATATGTACTACAGAGCCCACCCCACTAATGGTATTGGTACTAGATACTATAGGGCTGTCCCCGACTAAGGATTTGTATAGTCGACTTGTAGTCGCCAAAATGAGCCGATAGTCGACTATTAGTCGACTATGAAAAAAAAAAAGTATAATTTTTAAATATTTGTTATGTATCATTCCATTTGGGCTGTGGGGTGCTTAATGTCTGAAGGAGTCGACTGAAGGCTTCTTGTCCTCTGCGAAAGCATGCAAGTGGTCCACTGATGGATACATCTTGATATTTGTCTAGTGTGTTCATTAGATGGGTGAAATCCTCTTTCAGTGCCTCTGTGCCTGTTTTCGTAGGCAGTTAGCCTCTGGTATGCGTGCCATTAGCGTTAGCCACGCTTCTAGGCCTCTTTTCTTTTGGAAAGGAAAAAAAATAAAATAATAATATATATATATATATTTTTGCGTTAGACTAAGAGGTTGGCAGTCGACTACAGCTCCTTTCGATCGATTAGTCGACTATTGATTCACTATTCGACTAATAGGGGTCAGCCCTACTAGATACCTTTCGATACATATCAACACATCAACTCCTGGCCCCATTGCCTGATCTTAACAATTACAGTGACACAAGAATCAAAACCAGATAGGCCAGGCAGATACTGTATTTCCCCACCATCTACTGTAACCAAGAGGGATTTGGGAGTTTAATTTAGCCTAATGGGCATCTGAATATGTTTACAGCGTTGCCAATCCAGATTTGGGGGAAAAGCCCTAATCAGGTGCTGTGTGTGTGTGATCTGATCTAAGAGGTGGCTCCTGCTGCATGGTCAGGAATTAGACCGAGAGCTTTGTTTGTGGAAAGCTCAGGGGGGCTTAGCTGTGCTCATAAACAATGAGCTTAATACCCTCCCTAATGCTGACAGGACGTGGGCCCTAATGACGTGTCGTGGGGGGATGCATGGGGAGGGACGGACCCTGGTGTTGTTTCCATGCCTGTGAATGAATGGGTCGCTTCGGTCACCAACCTACCTCACCGTAACGGACATGATAGATCTGCAGAAGTGACTGCATCATCAACAAACTCGAAATGGACCATATCTTGTATTCATTGTTGTTTCTTAATTGTGCACTGTTGTTGAGTCTTGAGCTCGATACACAAGCATTTCATTACCTGCAATGCCCCTCTGTATTGTCGTGTATTTGACAAATAAAGAACTTGAACTTTATGCCAGATCCATGTGCCATCTATGGGAAACGTCTATGGGGAAATTAATGAGCACCCTAATGTAATAAATTGTCACAAGGTCAAGTTCAAGTTATTTATTGTCAAATACACAACAATACAGGGGCATTGCAGGTAGGGATGGGTACCTTTCACATTTGAACCGATACCGGTACCGGTACCTGTGAATTGATACCGGTACCCAACGGTACCTTTTTTCGGTACTTTAGTCTCAAGAAATTTAATTTACCTACCTCAGTCGTAAAAAAAAAAATCCAAACTTCAAATAACTACAATTTCGACAGTTTTCGGCTTGCCATTGCTCCGACTGCTTTGTTGTTGAATCAAGTCAAATCCTAGGTAAGCATATATTGTGCGTGTGAACGTTGACATGAAAAAAAAAGTAAAAAAAAAAAAAAAAAAAGTAAAAAAAATATAATAATAAAAAATATTTTTATTTTATTTTTTTTTTATTTTTTTTTTTCGGTTTCTCACTTGATTCGATACTCGGTAGTACCGACGTGTTTCGGTTCGGTACCTCAAAAGTACCGAATTCGGTACCCATCCCTAATTGCAGGTAATGAAATGTTTGTGTTTCGAGCTCAGACTCGACAGTGCACTGCACAATTGTTTTTTTCATCATACAATTTCTTATCATCTTTTAAAAGGGTATTTGTCCTCTACAGTGATTAGTGAATCCTTGTATTGTATTAATTAGAGATAAATGGAATAATTTAGGCCTAGATCAAAGGTTAGCGGTAAGGGATTGCTATTTTTACATTTACATAAATTTCATTGAGCTGTAATTAACCCATCACGAGGATTCAGTGGCCTCTGGTGACATCACTAGAGGACATGTAACCCATTAACTAGATTTGGGTGTGAGATTATGTGCAAAATAGCTTTTTTTATTCGTTCCAATCAATAGCATCCTTTGTGTCAAAAAGCGAATGATCTACAGCTCTCTGGTAATATTATCCATTGGAGATGCGTGAATGGCCCCTTTGTCTGCCTGAAAGACAGCCTCATGATGGCTGTTATTGGCCCAAAGGGGTCTCAAAAAGCACCAGATAGTGGATCCAGACAGAGAGGCTATCAAGCAGCTTCCCTAACAGTCTATTCACTGCTAGGATGTGTTTATCACCCGCCCCCCCCGTTGTGATTGGAGGATCAAGAAAAGAGGGCGGGTTTGATATAGTTCCAATTCTCTCACAGTTGCACCGGATTTCCTGCTGTCCCTTAGAAGGATTTAGATGCTGAAATCACCAGTGGTGGTGTGTGTGTGTGGGTTTTGTGTGTGGACTTTGTGTAGGGAAGTGTGGGCTTGATGGTTCTCAGCGTATGACTCTGTAGATGAACTTGTCGTCCTTTAGTTTTTATTAGGAGTCAGACTCAGGACCCATTAGAAATCACTTGTTGATGGAAATGACAACACTAGAACAATAAAGTAGTTAGGCCATTTACATTCTTATGTGTTTTTATTTCATCTAGATGTTAGGGCTGCTCGATTATGGCAAAAAAAAATCACGATTATTTAGATTTTATATTGAAATCACGCTTATTAAACACTTAACTCATTGATTTGAGAACATCATATGACGACGACTGAATTCGTTTTACCTTTCTTCTCGACCAAAGGCCGCCTTTCTGTCATCTTCTACCTCCTCCCCTCCTCCTCCACACAAACTGGAACTACTGAGGGACAGAGAGCACCGCTGGGAAGGAAGGGTGTGCTGCTGCGTTTACAACACGAGACTAAAAACGCGGCACAATAATAATTTTATCTTGATGATCTTCCACGTCGCAGGAAGCCAAAACTCCCATTAATCGGCCGGCCCTACTAGATGGTGACAGAACAAACGGGCTGCGCCTCACTGTGAAAACGCAGCGTGGAGTGGCCGCTGGCGAGGCCAGTTCTTTTTAGGACAGCCTAAGTGCCAGTTTGTGTGTGTTTTGACATCCGCAGTCGGTCTGGTTAGTACGTCTGCGCCAGAGAGGCTCGTGTGACGGGCCGGCTGTGCTTCATTTGCTTGACCAGTCTGTGGATAAGCCTTATTCCCTTCATCACTCTGTCGGGTGAAATGGAGGTCAGACTATAACACTGCAAATAGGTTGCTGTCCAGTCGGGCTGACAACTGAATGGACGTCAGACCGGCATGGTGTAATAATTTGCACCGTGCTGTGATGATCACCACTCCTCTTTTTGAGGGAATGTCTTGTGGGGAGTGAACAGGGGAGTGAACAGGGGAGTGAACAGGGGGTAGGTAGGCATTCACAGTCGCAGCACTGACACTCTGGAACAAGCTCCCACTCAACTTAAAATCTGCAAGCACTCTATGGACCTTTAAGGCCATGCTCAAAACCCAAATTTTCGCCATAAACAATCCATGAGCTAGTTTTGTATTGTAGTATGTCTGTCCATTCTCTATCTGCTTGGTTGGCCTGCTGCATGTATTTTTTCTGTTTTCGAATTGTTCACGTTTCTCTTTCTTTCCCGGGATGCGCCCCGGGCGCGTGAATATTTTAGGCAACCAACTTGTGTTTAGCGTTTCTCTGATTGGCCACTACGCCCATGTGACCGCGGCAGCGCGAGAGAGCTGCAGCGCGGAAATAGGCTGTCTATTGCCATTCTCTAAGACAAACTCTAACCTTAACCAGCTCCTTAACAGCGCCTAAACTTAACCCTTCTAACCTTAAGCAACTCCGAAACGATGCCTAACCTTAACCTTAACCAACTCCGAAACAATGCTTAAAGTTAACATGCCTAAACTTAACCGGCGAAAGAATGCATGTTAAAAAAAAAAAAAAATGGATGGGAATCGAACTTGTTACCAACGGACCGCAGGATCGACAGCAATGCAGTGTTGCCAGTTGAGCTAGTTGTAGATCTTAAAAGAGGGAGGATTACTGCTACATAATGCTGCCGCGACAGAGCTCCGCAACAGAGCTCCGCGGCAGAGCGGACGCTCCGCGGCAGAGCGCTCTCTGCTGCTGCCGCGTCGCCGCGGGGCGTGGCTAGACGTAAGTTGGGCGTGGCTAGACACAAGTTGGTTGCCTTTAATATTTAGGCGCCCCGGGCCCATGTAACTATTGGTTGAGGGGCGCAATATAAATAAAGGTATCATATCATATCATATCATACACGGCGCTTCTACAACAACAAACAAACAGACGTTACTCACGCTGAAAACTATCAACATCAAGCCCCCCCAGAAATAGAAGGCCTACCTAATTAGTGTTCGTCACTCAGGAAGTGGTGGTGGTCGAAGAGGAGGGCGAGGAAACCCCCCGCCCCACCCCCTCTATGAGGAGCGAGTCAGGATGAGGAGCGCGTTCAGCCATAGACTCATCCACCCCCGCCCCACGACACATCACTAACCGCCTCGGCCAGTCCTTCTTCATGCCAGTTGCTCCACAGCCGTGGGCACGGACCACTGCCAATTGCTGGAGAGCTAACGGCTGGTGAACTTGAACTGGTGGGATGATCTGACTCTTAATAATAAACACTGCAGGGACTCTGGTGCAGTGTTGCTACGGTTTGGACCATGTATACCATCGTCACTATTACTACTGTCGGATTGAATCTTGCCGCTCACTACTGTTCACTACTACTAGGGCTGTCTTAAATACTTCGAAGCTTCGTTCGATGGCACAAGCTTCGAACATTAAAAAAAAATCGAAGTAAAAAAAAGATAAAAAAAAAATATCTAAATTTTTTTTTTCTTCGATTTGTGTGTGTGTGTGTGTGAACTACCCATCCCAGTTAGGACAGCCGAATCCCGTCCAATCTTTCGCCGTCGACTAAAGACTCACTTCTTCAACCATTAACTGAAATGATTAAAAAAAAAAAAAAAAAAAAATCTAACCGTGACTAACCTTACTGTCATGCACTTTTCCTAATAAACTAACCTACACTGTAACACGCAACACTTTGATAAACATTGTTACTCATCTGATAGAGTTGTACCCTTCTTGCTGTCTTGTCGTACAGAACTTGTAAGTCGCTTTGGATAAAAGCGTCAGCTAAATGACTAAATGTGTGTGTGTGTGTGTGTGTGTGAGTGTGTGCGCACGCGCGCGCATGGGGCCATTGGGTGCGGCCGGGGGACAAATACACTGGAGGAAAGTAACCCAGCTCAGCACTGCCCAAATTATATCATCACTATTGCCTGTTTGAAGGATATCATCCTCAAATACATATACACCTACATGCCTTGTAGAATTCCACACATAAGAAAGAAAGATACTGGGATGAATAAACAAAATAGGAAATAAAATTTAGATAAGGTGCTACTGAGATGTTTTGGTGAGTTCTTTGTTTTTTTGTGGAAGTTGCCCTTCTTAAAAATGCATGAACATTCACTGATAATTGGTCTGTAGTGGAGTCTACAAGGTCTACATTGCCGGACCATGTAGAATCCGGACCTTGTAGACTGACATAATTCTGTGCATAGTTTAGTCTACACAGGCCATATTTCAAATAATCAAAATCTTACTTCATTCATCTTAAACATTCTTGATTTGGGGGATTGGTAGTTCCTATGAAATCTGAAGTTGTTCAAACGACAACAGCGATCCATCTTGAATTAAATCACACAGCCGAGTGAAACCTTGTTGGCTCAGTCACGAAAGGGGCTACTTAATTAATTAATCCAACCCACTTTATTTATAGAGCACATTTACAAACAACAAAGTTTATAAAAGTGCTGTACAAGTCCCACAACATAAGATAATTTTTTTATTTTTTATTTTTTTTTTTCTCTCTCGAAGCTTCGAATCAAAATCGAAGCTCGGCCCCGAAGCTTCGATTGCCAAAAAAAGCTTCGAAGGTCAGCCCTAACTACTACTGATCACTATTATCATTATCACTTTGTTCTATGTTCTATTATTATTACTACCTATCCTACCTGTACCTCCCACCCCCCCTGCTGCTATGACACTTTCATTTCCCCAAGAGGATAAATAAAGGAACGCTTAGTTGACAGGGCTCTACAGTGGACCTTCAATTTTAGAAGCTATGACATCTATCTATTCAGCCCTGCGTTTGACAGCTCTTGACAACTTATCTCACGAGTCACGCTGTTTCTATGTGTAAGGAAAACTCTGCGAGCAACGGGTTCAATGGTCTAAAATGCTTTGCATCCTCGCTTTGCATCCTCGTCGTGGTAAAAACCTCTCTCTCTCTCTCTCTCTCTCTCTCTCTCTCTCTCTCTCTCTCTCTTTCTCTCTCTCTCTCTGGAAAACTCTGCGAGCTTTGCATCCTCTCTCTCCTGATTCCTTAACCTATTTCATTCAAAAGGAAGATATTGATGGACATTAGCTATAGTATATAGCTCAGCAGCTGTAACAGAATAATTGTACTATTTTTCACTATTTACATTTTAACAGCGTAAAAATATTAATTTGAATTATAATGAATTAAAGAATTGTATAAAGAACTTTCCACGTCTGTCATCTAATAATATATTCCATTACCTTTCCTATCTGTATCGAAGTCAAAATGTTGGTATCGACACAACATACGAAAAGCAGCTGTGTACACTAGGGATGGGTACCGAATTCGGTTCTTTTGAGGTACCGAACCGAAACACGTCGGTACTACCGAGTATCAATTCAAGTGAAATACCGGGAAAACCCCCCCCCCCTTTTTTTTTTTTTTTTCTTCTTTGACTTACTTTTAGTTTTTTTTACCTTTTTTCTTTTCATGTCAACGTTCACACGCACAATATATGCTTACCTAGGATTTGACTTGATTCAACAACAAAGCAGTTGGAGCTATGGCAAGCCGAAAACGGTAGAAATTGTAGTTATTTGAAGTTAGGTTTTTTTTTTCACGACTGAGGTAGGTAAATAAAAATGTTTTAGACTAAAGTACCGAAAAAAGGTACTGTTGGGTACCGGTATCGATTCACAGGTACCAGTACCGTATCGGTTCAAATGTGAAAGGTACCCATCCCTAGTGTACACCCATATCCTTTGCGTCTAGTAGGCATGGACCAATGTGTGATTTTGGTGGTAAGTGCTATTGCACAGATGTTTGTCCCTTAGTATGCGCACGCATGCACAGTATAATATGCAGCATGTAATAAATAGTTTGTTAATAAACTCTGTTACTTGAAACATTTTCACTGTGTGCTGCCCTGAAGACTGGGCGTGCCTGAAGATTTGATTTGAAATCTTTATTTCGAACATGTAAATATACAAACAAAATTAAACAAAAACAAATCATCTCGAAGCTCAAATCTCGAAGCTTCGAGATACATTTTTTTTTAATAAAATGTTATTAAAATGTTTCATGTTGTAGGACTTGTACAGCCCTTTGTTCAACTTTGTCAGTGCTGTAAAGTTTAAACCTTAGACAAACAAAACACTTTGCTTTCATGAAATATTGTAAGCCGTCATTTGAGGCTTTATAAAAGCAGCACAATGAACACAAATCTGTCAGTGCCGAGTCCGACCTCATCTTAAATAACAAACAGCATTGCTTGTTGTAGTTAACAAAGAGAGGCAGAGTTGATTTTGCACACAAAAAACACAAAAGAAAATCATAATAATCGAATTTTATTTTCATATTCAAATCCCATGCCCATCGAACGAAGCTTTGCAGTATTTAAGACAGCCCTATGTATACACCCCTAGCTGTCATTAGGTATACACCCCTAGGGCATAAAAAAATATTGTTTGTTTCCTGTTGGTTGTCAGTTAGGCCATAGGTAGGTAGGGAATTTATTTTATTTTATTTTTTTATTTTATTCTTTCTCACGGCGACTATGGATAGGGAATTTCTTTATTTAATTAAAATGTTCACAACAACATGGATGCATGTACTCTGCCAGCATGTTTAATATCCATAATACTAAAGGTTTGACTAAGATTTCTATGAAACTTTATTAAAAAAAAGAAAAAGATTTTTTTTTTTTTTTTTTTTTTAACTCATAAAATATATTGGGTCGCACCTAAATCGGCAGGGTCGGTCGGCAACCGGAAACAAATCATTATTTTTGTTAGGCCTAGCTGTCATTAGGTATACACGTTACACCCCTAGCTGTCATTAGGTATACACCCCTAGCTGTCATTAGGTATACACCCCTAGCTGTCATTAGGTATACACCCCTAGCTGTCATTAGGTATACACCCCTAGCTGTCATTAGGTATACACCCCTAACTGTCATTAGGTATACACCCCTAGCTGTCATTAGGTATACACCCCTAGCTGTCATTAGGTATACACCCCTAGCTGTCATTAGGTATACACCCCTAGCTGTCATTAGGTATACACCCCTAGCTGTCATTAGGTATACACCCCTAACTGTCATTAGGTATACACCCCTAGCTGTCATTAGGTATACACCCCTAGCTGTCATTAGGTATACACCCCTAGCTGTCATTAGGTATACACCCCTAGCTGTCATTAGGTATACACCCCTAGCTGTCATTAGGTATACACCCCTAGCTGTCATTAGGTATACACCCCTAGCTGTCATTAGGTATACACCCCTAGCTGTCATTAGGTATACACCCCTAGCTGTCATTAGGTATACACCCCTAGCTGTCATTAGGTATACACCCCTAGCTGTCATTAGGTATACACCCCTAGCTGTCATTAGGTATACACCCCTAGTAGCTGTCATTAGGTATACACCCCTAGCTGTCATTAGGTATACACCCCTAGCTGTCATTAGGTATACACCCCTAGCTGTCATTAGGTATACACCCCTAGCTGTCATTAGGTATACACCGCTAACTGTCATTAGGTATACACCCCTAGCTGTCATTAGGTATACACCCCTAGCTGTCATTAGGTATACACCCCTAGCTGTCATTAGGTATACACCCCTAGCTGTCATTAGGTATACACCCCTAACTGTCATTAGGTATACACCCCTAGCTGTCATTAGGTATACACCCCTAGCTGTCATTAGGTATACACCCCTAACTGTCATTAGGTATACACCCCTAGCTGTCATTAGGTATACACCGCTAACTGTCATTAGGTATACACCCCTAACTGTCATTAGGTATACACCCCTAGCTGCCATTAAGTATACACCCCTAGCTGTCATTAGGTATACACCCCTAGCTGTCATTAGGTATACACCCCTAACTGTCATTAGGTATACACCCCTAACTGTCATTAGGTATACACCCCTAGCTGCCATTAAGTATACACCCCTAGCTGTCATTAGGTATACACCCCTAACTGTCATTAGGTATACACCCCTAACTGTCATTAGGTATACACCCCTAGCTGCCATTAAGTATACACCCCTAGCTGTCATTAGGTATACACCCCTAACTGTCATTAGGTATACACCCCTAGCTGCCATTAAGTATACACCCCTAGCTGTCATTAGGTATACACCCCTAGCTGTCATTAGGTATACACCCCTAACTGTCATTAGGTATACACCCCTAACTGTCATTAGGTATACACCCCTAGCTGCCATTAAGTATACACCCCTAGCTGTCATTAGGTATACACCCCTAACTGTCATTAAGTATACACCCCTAACTGTCATTAGGTATACACCCCTAACTGTCATTAGGTATACACCCCTAGCTGTCATTAGGTATACACCCCTAACTGTCATTAGGTATACACCCCTAACTGTCATTAGGTATACACCCCTAACTGTCATTAGGTATACACCCCTAGCTGTCATTAGGTATACACCCCTAGCTGTCATTAGGTATACACCCCTAGCTGTCATTAGGTATACACCCCTAGCTGTCATTAGGTATACACCCCTAGCTGTCATTAGGTATACACCCCTAGCTGTCATTAGGTATACACCCCTAGCTGTCATTAGGTATACACCCCTGGCTGTCATTAGGTATACACCCCTAACTGTCATTAGGTATACACCCCTAGCTGTCATTAGGTATACACCCCTAGCTGTCATTAGGTATACACCCCTAGCTGTCATTAGGTATACACCCCTAGCTGTCATTAGGTATACACCCCTAGCTGTCATTAGGTATACACCCCTAGCTGTCATTAGGTATACACCCCTAGCTGTCATTAGGTATACACCCCTAGCTGTCATTAGACAATCAGTGTTTCCCCTACCATTGCCTTGAAGGAGCGGCCCGCCCCTCCTGAAAGCTTAAAAAAAATAGGCATGCATTGATTAGACTGGACTGGATTGTTGCCTATTCAGTGTATCAATTTGATATAGGCTAGTCTGTCATTAGAGTAGTGAAAGGGTTCTAGTGTGGTAGTGAAAGGGTTCTAGTGTGGTAGTGAAAGGGTTCTAGTGTGGTAGTGAAAGGGTTCTAGTGTGGTAGGCTTAAGAGACCGTCGTTTTCTCTGCTGGGTCCAGTGGTTCCAGTGTTTATGAATACTTTTCCCTCCACATTCTTGTCGTCATCCCCCCCCCCCTCACCACCCCCCTCCAGAATACGTGCTGCCACTCTGGGAAAGGAGGCCTCTCTCTCTCCAGGCCTGTGGCTCTACAGTCCCAAGCATTGTGTGTGTTGCTGTCATTGTTATATTTAGATATGTTCCCTCTAGGTAGTGGTGAGGGCAGGGAGCCAGGACCCTGGTGCTTAGGTTCTCAGGCTGGGTCAGAGTGTGGGGGTGGGGGGGTGGGGGAGTCCCAGATGGCATGTCCTCCTCCCTCCTCAGAATCCATCTGGTTGTTTCCTATCTTTAAAGGAAAACTCCCAACATTTTGGGAAAAATTGCTTATTTGCCATCTACGCTGGAGTTAGACAAGAAGATACATACCTTTTTTCTTCTCTGTGCATGCAGTAGGAGTAGGAAGACGCGCACCGTTAGCCTAGCTTAGCGCCAGTCACTGGAAGTAGGTTCCTCCATTAGCCTAGGTCCCAACGTCTTCCTACTCCTACTGCACGCACAGAGAAGAAAAAGGTATGTATCTTCTTGTCTAACTCCAGGGTAGATGGCAAATAAGCTAATTTCCTAAAAGTGTTCCTTTTAAGATGAGTTAGGAGAAGGGGGACAGTGGCTCAGGAGGTAGAGCAGTGGTCTGGCAATCCGGAGGTTCCTCCCGGGCAGCGTGTCGAAGTGTCCTTGAGCAAGACACTAACTACCTACTAACTAACTACTAACTAACCCCTAACTGCTCCCGATGAGCAGGTTGGCACCTTGCATGGTCGCCTCCGCCGTCGGTGTGTGAGTGAATGGGTAAATAAAATGTGAGGAACAAATTGTAAAGCGCTTTGGATTAAAGCTGCTATATAAATGCAGCCATTTACCATTTAAGGGGGAGAGATCATAGTTCACTGGGATATATAGATTGGGACTGATTGGTTGATTGATTGAAAAGTTTATTAACAGATTGCAGAATGGGTACAGTACAGTACAGCTCAATACATACAATTGTTAAGGGGATGCAGACCAGAGAGAGACTTTCGTCTTGTTTACATCAGGGTCCCCCATTTTCAATTCATCATAACATATATGACACACACGACATACAGATAGACAGTACTGCTACATCTATACATTTATGACATACCAGATTTGCTAATACAGTACTGTTTGTGATACAAAAAGTGTCCAGAAGAAAGAGTGTATATAAATCTGACGTAGAAACTGTACATTGGAGGAGGTTGGGTAGGTGGGGTGGGGTTGGGTGGGTGGACTATGTGACGATACTGGTTACTAGGGTATTCTCCCGATATTGAGAGACTAAGAGCCAACATGTCAGAAATCAAAGCAAAGATCACTTGACTTCCTGGATCTTTTGGCATGACTTCACTGTAGAGGTATGTTAGAATTATCTAATGGACCAAACATTCTTTATTGACTCATCTCAAACCCCGCCCGCTTCTGTCCATCCTACAATTGCAACTGTTGTTGTAGGTATGGTTGGGTACCGAACTAATTACATCAGTACTACAGAGTACCGATTCACGCTAGATCAATCGGTACCACATTTTGTTACCTTTACAATGTTTAGTACAAGAGTGTAATATACTAAACAAGGGAGAGCCTTTTCCACAAATATATATATATATATTACTGTCCCGTCTCTTGGGTCTTTGGAAAGACCAGACGAGGTCAGAGGAGTTTGATAGTGTTTACTGAGGATGGCCAGATAATGTTGATATTTAAACATTTAAAAACACAATGCAATACACAATCATGTGATTTAGTTTGTGTGGTGGTGGTGTGTTACAACAATAAATAACCAAATGTTCTAATAAATAACAATGTTGAAATTGAGAAGTGGACACATTTTTTTTACAGCTGAAATAATTTTTCTTTGTTATTACAGAGAGAGTTACCGTAAGTACCGAAAAAAGGTACCGCGGCTGGATACCGATACCGAACTCCAGGAGCCGGTACTACTGGTACCATTATCGACTCAAAATGTGAACGGTACCCAACCCTTAGTTAGTTGTAGCAGGACCCAGTCTGTGGGACGAGCGGTTCCCCCCCGGCGGCTTGGGAAAGAGCCTGACGGCACCACAGTCCTTGGGGACAGACAGGGAGCTATTCTGAGACTCTGGATGTTCTTGCCCCCGGGTCTCAGCCTCTGTGTCGCTGCTATTTTCTACACATAATAATACTAAACACTACGGCGTAGAGACGACGGGCCGAGCAGCGCCGGAGGGACAAAGACGAGACGCTCGTCGTTAGTTACCAAGAGAGGCTCTTCTGTGGCGCCGAGGAGGAGGAGGCCACACGCTGGTATTTATACACTGGCCCTCCCTGTGTGACTTCATGCTGCTTCGTACACATTCACTGGACCTCCCTAGTGGGGCCGGGCCGGGCGATTCTTGCTAAAATGTGAATCGCGTTGATTTTTCTCTCTAAGAATTGAGATCACGATTCTTATTTTTTCAATAAAATCATTTATTGCACTATTTCTTAAACAGACAACATAACATATCAAAGTGCTTTACATTACATTACATTAAAATGTATTGTCGCCATCATGCAGCACAAGTACAGTACAACCAAAATAAGTTTGCCAAAAAAATAGCTTTTCATTTATCTATTTATTTAACTGTATTAAACAATATAAAACGAATTGGCCATAATTTACTGAGCAAACTAATGCTTACTGCTGTAACCTACTAATAACACTTAAGTAAATCTGAAGATTATTATATAGCAGATGCCTTGGAGGATAAGTCGTGGACAACTGTAGCGTGTGCTTGTTTATACATAGCCCCTTTCATGACTGTGACGCTTGAATACAGGGGCAGGGCTTGCATCACAGTCACGAAAGGGGCTAGTTTATACAGGGCTGGTGGTATGACTGGCTGATATACGGACAAGAGGGAATTAGGTAGCGGGGCTCTATTACTTTTAACATGTGCTTAAACCCAGTGTTCTCGACAACGGAGTATGGTCGCAGATCTGCTGCTATAAAAACACCTATGGCGTTTGTTATTGCTTTGGCCCGGTCTGAATTAATAGCGAGATGCTGCTTGAATGCCACCGGGAGCTGGGTTTGCACTAGGGTCCGTTTCTTCCTTGTACCAGTGATATTCACATTCGGGTGATGCTGTTTCAAATGCGTGATAAAGTACGCAATAAAGTTGAACAATGACATAGCTCTGGCTTGTCAGTTAGTATTGACTCGCCATACTAAGGCTAATATGCTCTAGTTCAGTGTAGCTGCTCGCTGCGTGGAATGAACAAACAACATCCGGTTAATTGTGCACGTTATATTAGGGCCGGGGGGATTTAAGTTCTGCAAAAAAAGGTTCTGCACCGTTGCAATTGTTCGGTGCACAGCGCGTACTGTACCGGAGGACCACATTGACGCGGTACAGTACGTATCCGCGTACCGTTACACCCCTAGTATATACAGCACTATTGTGCATACGGAATTCTCTGGGTATAGTATGAGGTAGGTTTCTGGGGTGGATTAAACGTACACACAGTGTTGTCATTCTGTGTCCTGTTCGGTGGGTTCTTTACGCAGGAAGCCAGAGGACATTGGGTAAACAATTGGCCATTGTCCACATGCTGACTCACCTGCCGAACACATGCTCGGGAGCAGGAGGCTCCGATGCTCAGCCCGACGGCTCAGAGCGCCAGGGTGTTTTGAGGGCAGCGTCTGGGCTCGCTCCCCCGAGTGGTAGAGAGACCGACGATCAACCCTACGACGTGTTTAGAGAGGTTGCTGCTAGGGTTGGGGGTACCGTTCACATTTGAACCGATACCAGTTCCTGGAGTTCGGTATCGGTACCCAATATGGTACCTTTTTTCTCTACCATTTATTTCTCCACACAGGTCACAACATGTTTACAGGAAAGTTTTGGAGTTGTATTTGGAGTGTATTTCGTGACTGTTGGGAACTAGGCTACACTGGCACACCTACTTCCAGTGAATGACGCTAAGCTAGGCTAACGTGCGGCTGTTCCCTAAGCCTAATGTGCATGCACAGAGAAGAAAAGGGTATGTATCTGCTTGTCTTAACTCCAGGGTAGATGGCAAATAAGCTAATTTCCCCAAAAGTTGGTGTGTTCCTTTAACTCTCTCTGTAATAACATTTCAGTAAAAAATGTCTGTTGTAAAAAATGAGTCCAAACTTCTCACTCTTATACTGAACAGGTAAAGGTACCATTTGGTACCAATTGATCTAGCGTGAATCGGTACTCGCCCGGTATTACAGATGTAATTCGGTCGGTACCCTTAAAAGTACAGAGTTCGGTACCCAACCCCCCAGAGGTCACCAACATGGAGAGGAATTGGTCAGCGGCTGGGTAGTGTAGAGGTCTAACCACTAGGAGTGGCTGGGTAGTGTAGAGGTCTAACCACTAGGAGTGGCTGGGTAGTGTAGAGGTCTAAGCACTAGGAGTGGCTGGGTAGTGTAGAGGTCTAACCACTAGGAGTGTCTGGGTAGTGTAGAGGTCTAAGCACTAGGAGCGGCTGGGTAGTGTAGAGGTCTAAGCACTAGGAGCAGCTGGGTAGTGTAGAGGTCTAAGCACTAGGAGCGGCTGGGTAGTGTAGAGGTCTAAGCACTAGGAGTGGCTGGGTAGTGTAGAGGTTTAAGCACTAGGAGCGGCTGGGTAGTGTAGAGGTCTAAGCACTAGGAGCGGCTGGGTAGTGTAGAGGTTTAACCACTAGGAGCAGCTGGGTAGTGTAGAGGTCTAAGCACTAGGAGCGGCTGGGTAGTGTATAGGTCTAAGCACTAGGAGCGGCTGGGTAGTGTAGAGGTCTAACCACTAGGAGCAGCTGGGTAGTGTATAGGTCTAAGCACTAGGAGCGGCTGGGTAGTGTAGAGGTCTAACCACTAGGAGCAGCTGGGTAGTGTATAGGTCTAAGCACTAGGAGCGGCTGGGTAGTGTAGAGGTCTAAGCACTAGGAGCAGCTGGGTAGTGTATAGGTCTAAGCACTAGGAGCAGCTGGGTAGTGTAGAGGTCTAAGCACTAGAGTGTCTGGGTAGTGTAGAGGTCTAAGCACTAGGAGCGGCTGGGTAGTGTAGAGGTCTAAGCACTAGGAGCGGCTGGGTAGTGTAGAGGTCTAAGCACTAGAGTGTCTAGGTAGTGTAGAGGTCTAAGCACTAGGAGCGGCTGGGTAGTGTAGAGGTCTAACCACTAGGAGCGGCTGGGTAGTGTAGAGGTCTAACCACTAGGAGCGGCTGGGTAGTGTAGAGGTCTAAGCACTAGGAGCAGCTGGGTAGTGTAGAGGTCTAAGCACTAGGAGCGGCTGGGTAGTGTAGAGGTCTAAGCACTAGGAGCGGCTGGGTAGTGTAGAGGTCTAAGCACTAGGAGCGGCTGGGTAGGTCTAAGCACTCTACCACAGGAGAGAGTAGACCCGGGTTCAGTTCCCGGCACGGCTTGGTCAGTCGTCCCTACAAACACAATTGTCAGTGTTGGCGGGTGGGAAACCGGTGGGGTATGACTGAGTCCTGGTCGTTACTAGGTCCCCCTCTCTGTGTTCCATACTGTCCCCCTCTCTGTGTTGTTCCATACTGTACTATACTCCCTTATAAAGAATGGAAGTGCTGTTGGGACACTCTCTGGCCCCCTGGCCTTCCTGGATATCCTGCGGGGGGTGACTTCCAGTGACACTCTGCTTCTTCTCCCTGGGACTCCCTCCTCCTCTACAGCGTGGCTTTGTCCTCCACCACCACTGTACGACCTGAGCGGTGGAGGAGGAGGAGGAGGAAGTGAACAAAGGCTCGGTTGATCTGGGGGTGAAGTTTGACTGATGTCTCTGAGTCTGGCAGGAAGTCCACATCCTCAGTCGTTTGAACCTGAGAGAGAGAGAGAGAGAGAGAGAGAGAGAGAGGAGCTGTTGCAGCAGCGAGAGAGAGAGAGAACGAGGGAGGGAGCGAGCAGTGCACAGGGTCTTCATTCAGAGGGTCTCCCCTCTCCGCGTGTGTCTCTCTCTCTCTGCAC
>NC_140182.1:10755223-10777258 GCF_963971535.1 Notolepis coatsorum
CCTTTGAACAGAAACAGAGACTGGAGTTAGTCTGTAGGCTAGACGACCCTTTGAACAGAAACAGAAACTGGAGTTAGTTTGTAGGCTAGACGACCCTTTGAACAGAAACAGAAACTGGAGTTAGTTTGTAGGCTAGACGACCCTTTGAACAGAAACAGAAACTGGAGTTAGTTTGTAGGCTAGACGACCCTTTGAACAGAAACTGAAACTGGAGTTAGTTTGTAGGCTAGACGACCCTTTGAACAGACACAGAAACTGGAGTTAGTCTGTAGGC
Organism: Notolepis coatsorum; assembly: GCF_963971535.1. NCBI lineage: Eukaryota > Metazoa > Chordata > Actinopteri > Aulopiformes > Paralepididae > Notolepis > Notolepis coatsorum. Next base: position 10,755,498 of record NC_140182.1, read on the forward strand.
TAGACGACCCTTTGAACAGAAACTGGAGTTAGTTTGTAGGCTAGACGACCCTTTGAACAGACACAGAAACTGGAGTTAGTCTGTAGGCTAGACGACCCTTTGAACAGAAACAGAAACTGGAGTTAGTTTGTAGGCTAGACGACCCTTTGAAGAGAAACAGAAACTGGAGTTAGTTTGTAGGCTAGACCAGGGGTTCCCAAACTTTTCAGGCCGGGACCCAGAAAATAAGGCGTCAGAGAGCCGCGGCCCAATGCACATCGTCTGGCTTTTTTTTTCTTTTCTTTTTTGCCAGGCGACCGATTTTTTAAGCCAAATATCACTTCAATCCTATTAAGTTAGTTCAAGTTAGTTATTAATTTATACGTGCTATTTATGAGAGGGCTAACTTGTTGCAAAATAATAATGATAATAATAATAGCCTCATTAAAATACTATTGTTGCTTCGGTTGTTTTCAGCGTTTTATGTGCATAATCTGTTATTTAGTTTGAAATGTTCGTTGAAATAAGTAGATTTTTCGTTTTTGTTTATTTATTAAGTTAATATAAAACCATATAGTCACATTTTAGAATACAATAGGATAGAATTTTAGAATACAACTAGAAACACTGTCCTGGTCTGCTTCTAAGTTCAGTGGCCTAAAAAAATCATCAAGATGATTTTTTGGAAATCATCTCGCGGCCCTCCCGTGGCTGCTCGCGGCCCACCTTTGGGTCGCGACCCCGACTTTGGGAACCACTGGGCTAGACGACCCTTTGAACAGACACAGAAACTGGAGTTAGTTTGTAGGCTAGACGACCCTTTGAACAGAAACAGAAACTGGAGTTAGTTTGTAGGCTAGACGACCCTTTGAACAGACACATAAACTGGAGTTAGTCTGTAGGCTAGACGACCCTTTGAACAGAAACTGGAGTTAGTTTGTAGGCTAGACGACCCTTTGAACAGACACATAAACTGGAGTTAGTCTGTAGGCTAGACGACCCTTTGAACAGACACATAAACTGGAGTTAGTCTGTAGGCTAGACGACCCTTTGAACAGACACAGAAACTGGAGTTAGTCTGTAGGCTAGACGACCCTTTGAACAGAAACAGAAACTGGAGTTAGTTTGTAGGCTAGACGACCCTTTGAACAGAAACATAAACTGGAGTTAGTCTGTAGGCTAGACGACCCTTTGAACAGAAACAGAAACTGGAGTTAGTCTGTAGGCTAGACGACCCTTTGAACAGAAACATAAACTGGAGTTAGTTTGTAGGCTAGACGACCCTTTGAACAGAAACAGACTGGAGTTAGTTTGTAGGCTAGACGACCCTTTGAACAGAAACAGAAACTGGAGTTAGTTTGTAGGCTAGACGACCCTTTGAACAGAAACTGGAGTTAGTCTGTAGGCTAGACGACCCTTTGAACAGAAACAGAAACTGGAGTTAGTTTGTAGGCTAGACGACCCTTTGAAGAGAAACAGAAACTGGAGTTAGTTTGTAGGCTAGACCAGGGGTTCCCAAACTTTTCAGGCCGGGACCCAGAAAATAAGGCGTCAGAGAGCCGCGGCCCAATGCACATCGTCTGGCTTTTTTTTTCTTTTCTTTTTTGCCAGGCGACCGATTTTTTAAGCCAAATATCACTTCAATCCTATTAAGTTAGTTCAAGTTAGTTATTAATTTATACGTGCTATTTATGAGAGGGCTAACTTGTTGCAAAATAATAATGATAATAATAATAGCCTCATTAAAATACTATTGTTGCTTCGGTTGTTTTCAGCGTTTTATGTGCATAATCTGTTATTTAGTTTGAAATGTTCGTTGAAATAAGTAGATTTTTCGTTTTTGTTTATTTATTAAGTTAATATAAAACCATATAGTCACATTTTAGAATACAATAGGATAGAATTTTAGAATACAACTAGAAACACTGTCCTGGTCTGCTTCTAAGTTCAGTGGCCTAAAAAAATCATCGAGATGATTTTTTGGAAATCATCTCGCGGCCCTCCCGTGGCTGCTCGCGGCCCACCTTTGGGTCGCGACCCCGACTTTGGGAACCACTGGGCTAGACGACCCTTTGAACAGACACAGAAACTGGAGTTAGTTTGTAGGCTAGACGACCCTTTGAACAGAAACAGAAACTGGAGTTAGTTTGTAGGCTAGACGACCCTTTGAACAGACACATAAACTGGAGTTAGTCTGTAGGCTAGACGACCCTTTGAACAGAAACTGGAGTTAGTTTGTAGGCTAGACGACCCTTTGAACAGACACATAAACTGGAGTTAGTCTGTAGGCTAGACGACCCTTTGAACAGACACATAAACTGGAGTTAGTCTGTAGGCTAGACGACCCTTTGAACAGACACAGAAACTGGAGTTAGTCTGTAGGCTAGACGACCCTTTGAACAGAAACAGAAACTGGAGTTAGTTTGTAGGCTAGACGACCCTTTGAACAGAAACATAAACTGGAGTTAGTCTGTAGGCTAGACGACCCTTTGAACAGAAACAGAAACTGGAGTTAGTCTGTAGGCTAGACGACCCTTTGAACAGAAACATAAACTGGAGTTAGTTTGTAGGCTAGACGACCCTTTGAACAGAAACAGACTGGAGTTAGTTTGTAGGCTAGACGACCCTTTGAACAGAAACAGAAACTGGAGTTAGTTTGTAGGCTAGACGACCCTTTGAACAGAAACTGGAGTTAGTCTGTAGGCTAGACGACCCTTTGAACAGACACAGAAACTGGAGTTAGTTTGTAGGCTAGACGACCCTTTGAACAGAAACAGAAACTGGAGTTAGTTTGTAGGCTAGACGACCCTTTGAACAGAAACATAAACTGGAGTTAGTTTGTAGGCTAGACGACCCTTTGAACAGAAACATAAACTGGAGTTAGTTTGTAGGCTAGACGACCCTTTGAACAGAAACAGAAACTGGAGTTAGTTTGTAGGCTAGACGACCCTTTGAACAGAAACAGAAACTGGAGTTAGTTTGTAGGCTAGACGACCCTTTGAACAGACACAGAAACTGGAGTTAGTTTGTAGGCTAGACGACCCTTTGAACAGAAACAGAAACTGGAGTTAGTTTGTAGGCTAGACGACCCTTTGAACAGAAACAGAAACTGGAGTTAGTTTGTAGGCTAGACGACCCTTTGAACAGACACAGAAACTGGAGTTAGTTTGTAGGCTAGACGACCCTTTGAACAGAAACAGAAACTGGAGTTAGTTTGTAGGCTAGACGACCCTTTGAACAGACACAGAAACTGGAGTTAGTTTGTAGGCTAGACGACCCTTTGAACAGAAACAGAAACTGGAGTTAGTTTGTAGGCTAGACGACCCTTTGAACAGAAACTGAAACTGGAGTTAGTTTGTAGGCTAGAGTCGACGACCCTTTGAACAGACAGACACATAAACTAACGTCCCACCTGACTTTCATGTTCCATTCCATGTAGTTGTTAAAGCACCATATCCCTAACCTGGGTAACATCTGTTTGTAGTGGAGTGTTACTGGACTAGTATACTTGGGTCTTCTATCATGAAAGACTAGTATACTTGGTCTTCTATCATGAAAGACTAGTATACTTGGGTCTTCTATCATGAAAGACTAGTATGTTTGGTCTTCTATCATGAAAGACAAAGCCCTCCACAGCCTGGCCCCCCCCTACCTGACTGATCTCCTTCTTCCCTACCGCCCCACCCGTTCCCTCCGGTCCTCCTCCACTGCCTCCCTCACTGTCCCGACATCCAAGCTTAAAAACTTCGGAGATCGGGCCTTCTCTCGTACTGCACCCCGACTCTGGAACTCCCTCCCCCAGTCCATCAGAGACTCCCCCACACTCTCCACCTTCAAAGCTCACCTCAAAACCCACCTGTTCTCCCTTGCCTTCAACCCCCCCACCCTTAAACCCCCCCCTCCCCTCCAACCTGATTGATGTCTGTCTCCAGTCTTTTTTGTGCTATCAGGCTGTCTCCCCTGTTCCCCCCATGATCTCATGTTCCTTTTGTTTTTGTTTCTTTGTTGTTTTTGTTTCTTTGCTTTCATTTCTTTGTTTGTACTCCTGCTCCCGACTACTGTCAGCGACTTCGGGTTATTGAGAAGCGCTATATAAATTAAATGAATTATTATTATTATTATTATTAGTATACTTGGGGCTAGATTAGAGCCATATGAAATCCGCGTTCATGGAATCGCGGACGGAATCGCGGAATTGACCAATAAAAATGGAATCAACTGCAAAACGTGGAATATTGCAGAATTTGGCCTAATCTGGACTGAAATTCCGTTTTTGGGTGGAACGCTTGGTGCACACGCGACCGGGGAGGCGGACGCTAGAGCGGGTTACACACAACACAGGCAGTCTCCCAAGCGTCTCGCTGCTTCAGTGTTTACATCGTCAAGAAGCTAATAAATTCCCCAATAAGCCCTCAATTCAGAGCAGAGCAGTATCCTAATGACTTTTATGCCTCCGGCGATAAGGTGTTTTGCCAATTCTGTCAACGTTCCGTGGACTGGACCCGCAAAAACATGTGCGACACTATTGTGATTAAATAGATAACGTTAGGACATGATCGCTTCTTGCTAAATCTAGTGCACCCATCCATTTGTTTAATGCAAACGAGTCATTATACACTGCCCTTTATAATCGAAATAAACTTAAATAGCTATGAAACGTTTTACAGTACATAGAACTATAGATGGAAATGATAGCTTCTTGCTAAATCTGGTGCAATCCATTTGTTTAATGCAAACGATTGTCATTATACACTGTCCTTTATAAACGAAATAAACTAAACTAAAGGTGCCTAAATTATGCATTACTATATTTCATCACAATAAAATAGATATAGCTAGGCTACTGACATTGTGATAATGTCAGTAGTAGCTAGCTGTATCTATTGTTTACACTTGAAATGTGTATTTTTATTTTGTCACAATATTATTTGAAAAGTATTGTGTAAAATGTAACTGTATTTCTGAGTTGCAGCACTTAAAAACATTAAATGGACTGTTATGTCATATTCAATTGTAGACATTTATTCATTCCCACTTATTAGACACTATTTCTGATGGTAAAATGAGCATAAAAAGCAAAATACAGAATTCTGAAATATTAAAACGGAAAAAACGGAATTTGGGAAAAAATAAAATGGAATTTGGAAAATAATAAAACGGATTTCATATGGCTCTAGGCTAGATCCACAAAGAATGGATTGCACGGAGCAAGTTGCACCCTTACTTACAATTTATTATTAATTGAAAATGGGGGAACCTGATGTAAACAAGACGAAAGTCTTTCTCTGGTCTGCATCCCCTTAACAATTGTGTGTATTGAGCCGTACTGTATTGTACCCATTCTGCAATCTGTTAATAACATTTTCATTCAATCAATCATTCAATTGATTGATTGAATGAACGTTTTTTTTCCGAAGGACAAGTGGCTCAAAAAGTTAATGTCAAGCCCTGTACAGGCAGGCATAGAGACGGCTCTGTGTAGGAGTGTGAATACCGGGGGGGCCTGGCCTTCTGGTCGCCCAATGTAGGTCGGGAAACACCACCCAGCTCTCTGACCACACCCTTTAAAGGGGAATTCCACTCTGGGTCTCTCTTGTATTTGCAGTGAGCCAGCTCGATACAACCAGACCAGAGATGTAGCCCTAATATATATATAATATACATATATATAGACCACTCTGCACTTCTGCGTTACATTGAGCTCATGGAGGAGAGAGCGGGGGGAGAAAATTAATGTGGATGAGAGCTTTGACATTAAGTGGTTCTAGCCAGGGCTCTACAGTGCGACCATATTGCTCGCATATGCCCCTAAAAATATGTATGTGCGAACCTCAAAAATCAATTACGCGCACGGTGTGCGAATGCAGATTACAGCTTCAGTCGTACTTTTTATTTCTCCGCTGAGAATCGTTAAAAAAACTACAAGTCCCACATTGCACTCAAGCCAACGGTCCAATCACAGTAGAGTGAAGTGACTGGTTTCATGGGAAATAAAGCAAATGACCAATCGGAAGCTCTCATTTTGCTTGTTTACTTCCTGAAACTCCGCCATTGCGATCAGGGCTCTCGTTTTCTGAGACACTAACTTATTATAGTCTCTCTCTTACCAATAGCAATAGATTTTAGAACACCTAGATTTATCGATAGCAATAGTAATATAACGTTAATGCAACAAAACGAATGCCTTGCTTTGTTAATCATAACGTTGATGCAGTAGCGTATGTCGGTGTGTTGGCTGTAACGGACATGACAATAACAGAACGTGTACACATTAAAATTGCGATAATCTATTCTAACATTTTCAAATCGATTCAGTTGAATTTCCCCCTTAGGATTGATGCATTGTTACACCCCTACACCAAAGTCACTGGCCCACTGTGTATCTGTGTGTATAATAACTTGGCTAGCGTTATCAACAGCAGAGATGGGCAATAGGGTCCAGCTGCAGCGCCGGACGGCCGGAGTGCAAGCGGTGTGATGTAATTGGCAGACTCGACTGTCAATCAATGGTCTACCTGACACGCAAACTCATAAACAATGTTTCTGTACTGGAGGTGTACAGTATTTCAATAGGCAACCCTGAAAGGATTATTTTTCTAGAAGAGCAACACAGCCAAAACATAGGCATTGTATGCATAAAAGGGGCTAAAGTTAAGTGACTGAACCTTTTGTAGCAGTAGTTTGATTTGATCGTTTATTTGATAGGGACAGCACATGTTAATGAACATCAAGTACAAAATACAAAATGTAAACATGCAGGGTTGTAGCAAGAGCTAATTTACACGCATGCACGCACAGTACAAATATACATCTATTTTTGAAAAAAAAAATAAACTCGTACTTGAAATATTTTCACTGTGCTCCTAAATATTTTTGGGTGCTCCTAAATTTCTTTGTGTGCTCCTAAATTTTTTCATTTAGGAGCACATGTGCTCCTTGGGAAAAAGGTTAGCGTAGAGCCCTGGTTCTAGCTACGGTGGGGATGCTGGAGACATGATCCTATAATATACTTTTATACGCCTGAGTCTCCTGAACACGGAGAGACCAATCCCAAGTCGATCTGCACTTTCTCGGCCAAGCTATAGTCACTTTTTCGCACCTACTCACGGAATCCGCATGTGCAGATTGCCCACGGAGTCTAGGTTCATCTATCTGCGCATGCGTAGTTCGGGAGTTCATTCATTTTCTCCCCCCACTCTCTCTCCCATGATTTAAGAATACCTACATGTACATATTAATACTACAACCCTTACATACATCTGGTTAGCAGTGCACTGTTACTCAGAGTCAGTAGTTATAGGCCTATATATCTTATATCCAGTCTACTCGCCTCTACATTGTGTATTACTATTGCACTTTACTGTTACATTTTCACTCTGGTTGGATGCCAGACTTCTTATCGTTGTGCTGTATGATGACAATAACATTTGAATCTAATCTAATCTAATGAATACTACTTTAGCCTAAACTGAGATAGGTTACCCATTGTGTGACAGGCAGACCGATGAGGTCATGGAGAGTGAGACAGACGGACAGAGAGAGTGAGACGGAGGCGGTGTGAGAAAGCAGTAGGAGGGTCCGGGTGACGGAGGAGATTAGCCACCGATACTCCACACAGTGACCCAGAGAGGCAGCAGAACAATCCCCAGTGAAAGGTGAGAGGAGGAGGAGGAGGAGGCGGAGCGGCCACTGATAACCTGGCCGCTCGCAGGATGTGAGGACGAGCTGAGGGCCTGGAGCGGATCATTTCCTGTTGTGACACAGGGCTCTAAATGTAGCTATGAGGCTCTAAATGTATGAGGCTCTAAATGTATGAGGCTCTAAATGTAGCTATGAGGCTCTAAATGTAGCTATGAGGCTCTAGCTATGAGGCTCTAAATGTAGCTATGAGGCTCTAAATGTAGCTATGAGGCTCTAAATGTATGAGGCTCTAAATGTAGCTATGAGGCTCTAAATGTATGAGGCTCTAAATGTAGCTATGAGGCTCTAAATGTAGCTATGAGGCTCTAAATGTATGAGGCTCTAAATGTATGAAGCTCTAAATGTAGCTATGAGGCTCTAAATGTATGAGGCTCTAAATGTAGCTATGAGGCTCTAAATGTAGCTATGAGGCTCTAAATGTATGAGGCTCTAAATGTATGAGGCTCTAAATGTAGCTATGAGGCTCTAAATGTAGCTATGAGGCTCTAAATGTAGCTATGAGGCTCTAAATGTATGAGGCTCTAAATGTAGCTATGAGGCTCTAAATGTATGAGGCTCTAAATGTAGCTATGAGGCTCTAAATGTAGCCATGAGGCTCTAAATGTATGAGGCTCTAAATGTAGCTATGAGGCTCTAAATGTAGCCATGAGGCTCTAAATGTATGAGGCTCTAAATGTAGCGTGCTCTATGTACAGCCACACAGCCGTGCTCTATGTACAGGCGGCAGGCGGCAGGCAGCAGGCAGAGCTCTTCTGACTCACATCCAGCTGATGACATGGCTGAGAGACGTACGGAAGAAGACGCAGAATTCTGAAGCCTGGTCGTCCTGATTTCTGGCCAAAACCTCCTACTTGTGACTGGCAGGAAGGAGCTGCCATTCATTGGTTTGTGTTCGTCTCCTTCGAGAGAGAGAGAGGGAGAGGGAGAGGGGGAGAGAGAGAGGGAGAGAGAGAGAGATAGGGAGAGAGAGAGAGAGAGAGAGAGAGAGAGAGAGAGAGAGAGAGAAAAAGGAATTCCACTTCCATGGCAACATTAACTCATTCACCAGAGTGAGGCACAAGTGATCATTAATAACTCTCTATGTATCTCTGCTCAGCCATGTGGTCCTTTATAAAGCTGGGCGCTAGGGCTGCACGATTAATAAAAAAATATATATATATCTCGATTCATAGACCTATGCGATCTCATTTCTAAATTATGATTATTCTTATTATAAATTATTTCTTTTTTACTTTACTTTTTTAAATGATGAGGATTCTGACTTGAGGTATTTTGTATGTTCTTTCTCCCTCTCTCCCTCCCCCTCTCTCCCTCTCTCCCTCCCTCCTCCTCCCTCTGGTTTTTCCAGGTGGGACGTGTTACTGTAGTACTTGTTCTCTCGCTCAGTGACCGCCTCCCCTGCCCTGACTCAGTTTCCACGTGTGTCTCTCTCGCAGCGTTTCAGCACCGCCACCTCCGTCACCTCAGTCTCTCCACCTCCGTCACCTCAGTCTCTCCACCTCCGTCACCCCACCTCCGTCACCTCCACCTCCGTCACCTCAGTCACCCCACCTCCGTCACCTCCACCTCCGTCACCTCAGTCACCCCACCTCCGTCACCTCCACCTCCGTCACTTCTGTCTCTCCACCTCGCCACTCTCGGAGACGTTCAGAGCGTTCTGGCGCGACCTTGGCACTCCAGGTTTGAACCGAGCCGCCGTGGAGGACGCTGTGTTCTGTCTCACTATAAATACAGACTGGTGTTAATTTAACCTGACCGCCCTGTTCCGTCTCACTATAAATAGTGTTAATTTAACCTGACCGCCCTGTGGCCGTGACTCACACACAGCCCTCTGCTGACTAGACAGGCTCAGACTGGAAAGGCCTTTTTCAGCCCCAAATCCCTTGTCCTCGGTGGGAAGAGACACTCAGCTGTTTTTGTTGCTAGCCAGCTTGATGTAAATATTAGTGTGACACCACCACAGTGCCCACTGTGTTGAAGCAGTGCTGATGACCGGCTTCCTCCTCTTCCTGGCCTCCACAATATTATCAGCAGAGAGGCTCAAACACAGGAAGCAGCTCCTGGAGTCTTAAGAAGAGGCATTAACAGACCTTTTAGACTGAGACCCTTTACACTGAGACCTTTTACACTGAGACCTTTTAGACTGAGACCGTTTAGACTGAGACCTTTTACACTGAGACCTTTTACACTGAGACCTTTTACACTGAGACCTTTTAGACTGAGACCTTTTAGACTGAGACCTTTTACACTGAGACCTTTTACACTGAGACCTTTTACACTGAGACCTTTTACACTGAGACCTTTTACACTGAGACCTTTTACACTGAGACCTTTTACACTGACACCTTTTACACTGACACCTTTTACACTGACACCTTTTACACTGAGACCTTTTACACTGAGACCTTTTACACTGAGACCTTTTACACTGAGACCTTTTACACTGAGACCTTTTACACTGAGACCTTTTACACTGAGACCTTTTACACTGAGACCTTTTACACTGAGACCTTTTACACTGAGACCTTTTAGACTGAGACCTTTTAGACTGAGACCGTTTAGACTGAGACCTTTTACACTGAGACCTTTTAGACTGAGACCTTTTACACTGAGACCTTAGACTGAGACCTTTTAGACTGCCTGTCTGCCTGCCTGTCTACCTGCCTGCGTGCCCCTCTGGCTGTCTGTCTGTCTGTCTGCCCCAATGATGAAAACTGCTCACAGAACTGGAACTCTTAATAAGGACATGTCTGTCACAGATGTCCCAGGAGAGTTCCTCGTCGGCTGTTCGTCACTTGTCTTTCTCAAGAGACTTCTCTCTGCGTCTGTGTGTCAGCCAGTTTAATATCTGATGTGAGGCCACAGGAAGTGACCGGTGATTGTGTGTCATCATGACAACCTAACAGTCTGAAGCACCACAGTGCGGCTGTGTTGTTCTGGGTGTGTGTTGTCTATCTTCGCTGATTTCCGTTTCCTGTGTCTTTTTCTAAGCTGGACTTCATTAATTAGCCGTGATGTTTTCCTATACAGTCTAAATAGGGGCATCCTGGTAGCACAGTGGGGGAAGGCAGATAAGATACTCTGGTCATCATGGGTTCTCATCCAGCCCAAGTATCTCTCTCTCTCTCTCTCTCTCTCTCTCTCTCTCTCTCTCTCTCTCTCTCTCTCTCTCTCTCTCTCTCTCTCTCTCTCTCTCTCTCTGTCTCTGTCACTGTCACTGTCTCTGTCTCTGTCTCTGTCTCTGTCTCTTTCTCTCTCTGTGTGTCTCTGTCTTTCTTTCTCTCTGTGTGTGTCTATCTTTCTCTCTCTGTCTCTCTTTCTTTCTCTCTCTGTGTGTGTCTCTCTGTTTCTTTCCCTCTGTGTGTCTCTGTCTTTCTCTCTGTCTTTCGCTGTCTCTCTCTCTCTCATTCTTTCTCTCTCTGTCTATCTTTCTCTCTCTGTCTCTTTCTCTCTCTTTCTCTCTCTTTCTCTCTCTCTGTGTGTCTCTCTGTCTCTCTCTCTCTGTCTCTGTCTCTGTCTCTTTCTCTGTCTCTTTCTCTCTTTCTTTCTCTCTCTGTGTGTCTCTCTGTGTGTGTGTCTCTCTGTTTCTTTCTCTCTGTGTGTCTCTCTCTCTCTCTCTCTCTCTCTCTCTCTCTTTCTCTCTCTCTCTCCCCCCCATCTCCTAACAAGATAGGAAAACCTTTAAACATAATCAACAAAACATTAAACATAAATCAGTGGTGCAGCTCAACCCTTTTGGTGTCGGTGTCCAGGAGATATAAGTGTATAACACAGCGTCACCGTCCCTGGGGGACCCCGTCTGAGAAGATGCTGGTTGTTGGAGGGATGTGATGAAGTCCCGAATTCAACTGTGTGATGTCTCTCTACTCTAGTAACAGTGGAGACTCTCACTCTTAGTCACTCTTATATCTCCTCTCATTGGGTTACCTTTACTGAACCAAACTGAAACTAGACTCTTACAGCCAGCCCTGGGGGTCCCGGGTGAGAACCACGGGTCTAAACGATACAGGCCGCCCTGGGGGTCCCGGGCGCTACGCTGAGAACCACGGGTCTGAACGATACTTCTCTCGGATCATAACACAGAAAGGTGCTCTGGGCTCGTAGCAGTCCCACCTCAGCCAACTAAGCTGTACCAAAAGAATTTGCTGACGCTGCACCACAAACCTGACCCGAGGAGAACGAGGGCAACCTGACGGGACAGAACAGACAGAACAACAGCAGAGTCCACTTGTTTTACCAGCTGTCTGTCGGAGAGAAGAGAAAGGGAGGGGGAGTCGTTCAGCCCTCGTTTGGACTGTGGGAGACGCGGAATCGGTTTATCTCAAACCCCGCCCTCTTTTCCTGATTCTCCAATCGCAACTGCGCTTCCCTCAGACTAACTTTCGATACAGAATGAATTGCTGACAGTGGGGGTGGAGTGCAGGAGCTAACATCTTTTCTATCTTTTAATTCTTTTATCCACTTTTTATCCTCCTGTTTTTCAGTTTTTTTTCCTCTCCCATCCCAATTTAGTCATGCCAATTCCCCCCTCCCCTTCCTGGTCGTTGCTCGCATGTGCCCCCCACTGGTCGGTCTAGGGAGGGTTGATAGATACGATCACATGTCCCCTCCGATACATGCAGAGTCAGTTCAGCCACTTCTTTTCACCTGCCAGCGTGGACTCTCATTGGCGAGTTGTAACGTGTGGGAGGCTCAAGTCAAGTCAAGAGTTTTATTTGTCATGGCATACGGATATACAATGAAATGCGGGTGGTCTTGCCCGCAACGATGTGCAATTGGTACAACATATAACATATAATAGAATCCAATACAAAAAATGTGTGCAATAAAATTGTGCAATAACAGGTAGCAGGTAACAATAAATTTGTGCAATGACGGGTAACAGTTGACAGTTAACAGTAGTAGTAATAGTAGTGCAATACACTGTTACTGTTGCTAATACTAATTTAAAGTGGCCTTTCCTTTTGGCAATAAGTGAGGGTGCGTGCGGCCTGAGTGTGTGCCCGCTCATGCTAAAGTGTTACAGTGGTACTCAATGTTCATTGTTCAGGACTCTGATGGCCTGGGGGAAGAAGCTGAGCCTAAGCCGCTCTGTCCTAGTAGCTGGGGTTCGCAGGCGTCTGCCTGACCTCAGCAGCTGGAACAGGCTGTTATTGGGGTGGTGAGGGTCTTTCATTATCCTGCAGGCTCTGGATTTGCACCTCTTGTTGTATAGAACCTGCAGGCTCACACTACCCTCACGCCTCACCATCTCCCTTCCTCGCTGTGCAGGTGCCCTGACCGACCTGTAGGAGTCGCTGTTTACAACGACCAGAATACCACCCCACCGGCTTCCCTCCCGCTGACTCTGCCAATTGAGCCAGTATGACGGCCGGCCCAAGCCGGAGGCGACGCTGACAGCCGGGTTCGATACCAGTGTCTCTCGCGTTGGTGACGAGCGCTTAGTCCGCTGCGCCACCCAGCCGCCACATCTTTTCTATCTTTGAAAATCCAGAAGCCTTTTGGTTAGGCTCACCGTGGTAGGATGTGATACCAGTGTTACTCCACAGAGTACATGACTGAAGTAGGGCTGGGCGATATGGCCAAAAACTTTATCACGATAACATTTTTCGTATCACTCGATATCGATAATTATCTCGATATACATGAAACAATTATTTCTGTCAAGTTTAAAGGCTATTTTTGCTGCTGAATGAAAGCTGAAGAAACCAGAAGGTTAATTGTGGTTCAGAATATTCTTTGTCGGAACATGACAAACTAGGTCTACTTGCCAAATCTGAGGTAGAACATGGACACAAACTGTATAACAATAAAACATTTATAACTGGCATTAATAATAATATAAAATTTTTTTTTTACCACATTTCATATTTATATCGAGGAAAAATATATTGCGATAATTATCGTTATTGTTTTATCGCCCAGCCCTACACTGAAGTATTGATAACACGCTTAGTATCTTAGAAATTAGAGGTTTTTTTATTTGATAAAATAGACCTGCTGTCCGTGCAGACACGTTCAGTTTATAATGTTGTATTTATAACACGCTTAGTATCTTATAAATTAGTCGGACAGGCGGTTAGGTGGCCGAGCGGAGATTGCGTTCGTCACCAACCCCGGAGCTGTGAGCTGGATTCGCCTGTTCGAATCCAGCTCACAGCTCCGGGGTTGTCACCAGCTTGGCTGGCCGTTCACACTAATACAATTGGCTGTATTAGAGGGTGGGAGAAGCTGGCGGGGTGGGTCCGGGTCGTTGTAAACAGCGACTCCTACAGTTCGGTCGGGGCGCCTGCTAAGCGCGGATAGGACTTGAGGGGGATAGTGTGATCCTCCCACACGCTACGCCCTCTCGATGAGAATCCGCGCTGCCAGGTGAAAAGAAGCGGTGATTGGCTGGACGTGTGTCGGAGGAAGCACGTGGTAGCCTCCACTCTCCCAGATGATCTGACTGTGGGGGGTAAGTGCGCAGCGACCAGGAAGGGACTGGGAATTGGCATACGACTAACATTGGGATGGGAGAAAATCGGAGGAAAATGGAGGGGGAAAAAGATAAAAAAAAAAAAAAAAAAATTAGTCGGACAACATTATAAACTGAACATGTCTGCGCGGACACAGCAGGTCTATTTCATAGGTCGCAGTACAGAGTAGCTTAAGTTTCACTTTAATTTAAAGGAGATTCACCTTTGCGTGAAGAGAAAGGAGGTTCTAGAGACGACACAACGGGTTATTTCAGATTAAACCCGGCAGCAGCTCGACTGTAAGATCAAAGTAATTGCTCTACAGATATTGTCAGTTTGTAAAATGTCCGGTGTCACCGGTAATACCGGTGTTGTCATGAGCTTATTAAGTCATGGGAAATTTTACATCACGGCGACAACCCCACTGTTGAATAGAACATGACGTGACTGTTGATGTTCTGACTCCTTTGTGTTCTTTCTCACACTGGAACTTGAGAAGACGTGATTTGGGAGCGTTTCTATGCAGCGCTGTCCGTCCTGGGAGCGGGTTTCACTCCAAACAAAGGCTTGGAGAGCGGCATGTGAGGAGGATCAGAAGCGCTGTATCCTGAACAACTATGGCAGGACGGTTGATAATAGAGTTGGGAGAAAGAACCGTCACTTAAGTGTCGCGAGTCTTTGTTGTAATGATTTTGATATCACCATGCTCCAGTTTCAAGTTGTTATATTTGTCACACATAAGGTACATACATGTACGTTACAGTGAAATGCTTGGTTCTGTATGAGCCCCCTGAGATTGTGCTTCATAAAGGAATAAAGGCCAAACACTATACAATATACAGACTAAAGTACAACCTAAAGTACAAATGCAAACAATGAGGTACAAAATGCAAACTTTTAAAATGCTAAATGAGGTAGGGATGTAGTGCACTTCTTTTAGTAATAAATAGATACAATATGGTGTAGTGTTAAAAAGTGTCTAAAGTGAATGTTAAAGGTGAGTGTTTAAGGTGAGTGTGTGCATGGGGATGTGTGTGCAATGAATGTAGAATGGATGGGTTAGTGTTTCAGAGTCATTGAGCATCCTGATGGCCTGGGGATAGAAGTTTTAGAAGCTCCTTCTGAGTCTCTCTGTGCCGGCCATGAGGCTCCGGTAGCGCTTGCCTGACCACAGCAGTGCCGTCTACTGAATCTATTAAAAAGTATATATATATGTGTACTATATACTTTACTTACTCATAGTATATATTCAGATTATAAGTGTTTATTGCCCATATTTATTGTAACGTATAATATAACTGATGGGGCATACAGACCCTCATCTGCATCATTACACGGTTACCCGATCCAGCTATTTTAGTGATATCATAATAATAATAATAATAATAATAATGCAGGACCTGTCGCAGAGGTCTTCAATTGGCATGCAACGACACTCAATGTCAGCGGCACACACACACCGGAACACACACGCATGCATTGTCTGTACAGGATCGCCGATGCGATACTCCTCTGCGCTTAACCCATCCCCCCCCCCCCCCCCAAGGGCAGCCGGGAGCAGACGAGGGCTGTGGCGTGAGCCCGGGGACCATCCAAGTGCTGCTGCCCGTCTTCGTCACGGACGCGACAGAGTTAGGCCTAAAAAAATTAATGGTTTGTTTCCGGTTGCCGACCAACCCTGCCGATTTAGGTGCGACCCAATATATTTTATGAGTTTAAAAAAAGATTATAAAAAATTCAAAAAGAAAAAATCCTTTTTAGTCAAACCTTTAGTATTATGGATATTAAACATGCTGGCAGAGTACATGCATCCATGTTGTTGTGAACATTTTAATTAAATAAAGAAATTCCCTATCATCCATAGTCGCCGTGGGAAAGAATAAAATTAAAAATAAATAAAATCAATTCCCTATGGCCTTAACTGACTGGTTGTCAGTTAAGGCCATAGGGAATTGATTTTATTTATTTTTTTATTTTATTCTTTAAACAAACAATATTTTTTGTTATGCCTTAGCGATCCGTTGTTGTGCATGTTTTTCCATTGGGTTTCTCTTATCGGGGGGGGAACCCTTGCGAGCACGGGGAGAACATGCAAACGCCACACAGAAAGGCCCGGGAGATACCCCACCTGGGTACCTGGCAACGTGGAAACCTGGTCCCCAAGCGGGAATCGAACCCTGGACCTTCTTGCTGTAACCACTACACCACCGTGCCGCCTAATATCTGATCGGTACCGTGCATCATGACTGTATGGAATCAGAGATGAGCGTGGGGTCTCTATCATGATTAGGGACGGGTACCTTTTCACATTTGAACCGATACGGTACCGGTACCTGTGAATCGATACCGGTACCCAACGGTACCTTTTTTCGGTACTTTAGTCTCTAAAATTTTATTAGTTGTGAAAAAAAAAAACACACACACACGAGCAGGTCTACAGATAGACACCGAAGCAGGCACCCATGCCATACGATTTCGGGTATAGAGAAAACAAGTAATGACAGGAAGAATATATAATAAAAAAGAAAATACAACGAGCCATCAGACCACAGTTTGTAAAGGAAGTCCATATGGGAAATATTGGTGATCTAGGGAGATGAGATTTCAGTGCTCTTTTGAACTTCAGAAAAGAAAATTCCAAAATATGTGTCATGGCAGTATGGAGTCAGATGAGCGTACGTGGTCTCGGTCAGTAGGTCTGGGGCCTGTGTGTGGAAGACAGGGGGTCTTTGTTTGAGAGGCCGGCCGCTCTGCCGCTCCACCTGTGGTTGTGAAGGAATGTGGGTCATGTTGTGACACCAGCTGACGACCCCTCAGCTGCTCACACATGGCGCTGGACGTCAGGGAGAGGCGTCTTGTGCTGCCGTGCCTCTGTGATCTGATCTCACCTGCCCACACGGAGCAGTGCACTTTGGGAAGGGATCGCTCAGTGGTATAATTCTTTCCATGGGAATTAACAGGAATATATAATAATAATAATAAACAGAAAAAGACAGGCATAAATGAGTACATAAAGTCCGGACATATAAAATCACAGTTTTTCACATTTGTATTTGTATTTATTTATTAACACGGAGTTAAACAAAAGTAAAAAAAATATAAATAATAAATACATAATAACCATATTGTGAAGGAGAAGCCTAGAGGCTTATCGAGAACTTCCCCTGTTTTGTAAAATCAAATACCAGTAATACATAATAATATCTAACATCCCAATAGGCCACCTTGTTTATGATTTGATTCAGAGGCTGCATGGAGAGAGGCGACCAGGGTTAGTTGGGGGTGAGACTGGTGGAGGGGGGGGGGGGGGGGGGGGGGGGGAGGAGACGGCAGACTGGTGGAGGGGACACACACACACACACACACCCTGGGAGCAGCTGTGATCCCACCGAGGGCTCCGGCCTCTGTCATCTGTCCCCCTGATCCTTATTCCTGTGGGCTTGACTGAGTTAATCTGCCAGTTTCACGCTACAGACTACTGACTACCCCCCCCCCCCCCCCCCCCCACACACACACACACACACACACACACACACGGATGCACACACACATGCGCATATAGTGTACAACATGACACTGGTGTGTATAGCGGCATGTACTCTCTGCCTGTCATCATTCCTCAACTCGATTAGACCAGACCCACACATCCAGCCACATGGCTGCTTCCACTCAGCTATTGTTCCCACTCTTTCAGGGTACTACTGTGTAGAACAGGTACTGTGTAGAACAGGTACTAGAACAGGTACTGTGTAGGACAGGTACTGTGTAGAACAGGTACTGTGTAGAGAATTTGCAATGTATTAACCTAGTGATGCACCGATGTGAAAATTGTGGCCGATACCGATAACCGATATTAATATTGCTGTTCTGGCCGATACCGATATTTACCGATGTCGATATCTCTGTATAGAAAACACTTTTTTATGATAATCAAATAAAGAGCTATTTTCCAAAACTCATACTTTTTTTTTTTACTTTTGTAACTTATTTTCAGAAATTACTGATATTTTGAAACTATTTAAGGCCAAAACATGTAAAAAGAAAAAGAAAAAGAAAAAGAAAAAGATTTTTATTTTTTATTTTTTTTTAATATCGGCCCTATCTTGATATCGGACCGATACCGATGTGTAAAAAAACGGCCATATCGGCCGATATTATATCGGCGGCCGATATATCGTGCATTGATTGATTGATTGAAAAGTTTATTAACAGATTGCAGAATGGGTACAGTACAGTACAGCTCAATACATACAATTGTTAAGGGGATGCAGACCAGAGAAAGACTTTCGTCTTGTTTACATCAGGGTCCCCCATTTTCAATTCATCATAACATATATGACATACATGACATACAGATAGACAGTACTGCTACATCTATACATTTATGACATATCAGATTTGCAAATACAGTACTGTTTGTGATACAAAAAGTGTCCAGAAAAAGAGTGTATATACATTTGACGTAGAAACTGTACATTGGAGGAGGTGGGGTGGGGTTGGTGGGTGGGGGCTGTACATTGGAGGGGGGTGGGTGGGGTGGGGGGGGGGCACTACTGTACATTGGAATACTGACAAAGCCATACTTGGTAATTTACTGTACAACTGGGTTAAGACATTTGTAGGGGCCAGTTTCGAATTGCAGTCTCCCGTAGGTGTTCTTTGAGAGTGTTTTTGAAAGTGGGTAGTGATTCACATTCCTTTACAGCTTTGGGTAGGGCGTTCCACATTCTATACTATCACTATACTATATTAACCGCATGTACTGCATATGACATGGTACTGCGTACTAGTAGGCCTCAGCTGTAGGGTTGTAACATCATGTACTTTCCTCTAAGGTGAAAAAGATAACTTCCTCTTCCCTTCTTCATGCCAGTTAAACACTTAAGTGATCTGTCCGTCTCCTCTGGTCTGCTACGCATCCTGCCTTCTTCCTACCACTGGAATTGTGTTTTCATGTCTATTCGTAGGCAATGAGGGGAATCGCAGTCTGTGGACTTTTACACTTGTATGATGATAACTCTGTATGACAGCATGTGTACAGTGCTGTATATACCTTATTTATATATTACAATTAAAAAAATCTTTACAAAGTTTCATAAAAATCTTAGTCAAACCTTTAGTATTATGAATATTAAACATGCTGGCAGAGTACATGCATCCATGTTGTCGTGAACATTTTAATTAAATAAAGAAATTCCCTATCCATAGTCGCCGTGGGAAAGGAAAAAAAAAATAAAAAAAAAAAAAATAAATTCCCTACCTACCCATGGCCTTAACTGACAACCAACAGGAAACAAACAATATCTTTTTTTATGCCCCAGTTTAATCACCTGTACATTGTATTACTATTGCACTTTACTGTTACATTTGCACTCTGGTTGGATGCCAAACCTCTTATCGTTGTACTGTACTTGTGCTGCATGATATTTGATATATGACTAATAATTTTTTTTATCTATATCTAATGTTTGTTCTTCTCATAATGTTGGTGTTCTGGAGAGTGTGGCGAGGTCTCTCAGAGCCTCGGTCGTCGTCAGCCCAGTGACTGCACTGTGCGTGGTGTCCTCCTGGCACTGAAGGTGTCTCCTGTCTTGTGTCTTTCAGATTTTGACATGAAGAAGGACATAGAGACGTTGATAGCAGAGGAACGGGCTGACATCATCTCTAAATATGGCAAGGTAAGTGTGTGAGAGGTTACACCCTCAATGAGCCTATCTTAACTCTAGCGTAACTATCTTAACTATAGTTTAACTCTAGCTGTACTCTAGCTTAACTATAGCTTAACTCTAGGTTAACTAGCTTAACTTTAGGTTAACTCTAGCTGTACTCTAGCTGTACTATAGGTTAACTCTAGCTTAACTAGCTTAACTCTAGCTTTAACTCTAGCTGTACTCTAGCTTAACTCTAGCGTAACTCTATCTTAACTATCTTAACTCTAGCTGTACTCTAGCTTAACTCGATGGTATCTCTAGCTTAACTATAGGGTAACTAGGTTAACTCTAGCGTAACTAGGGTAACTAGCTTAACTCTATCTTAACTCTAGGGTAACTAGCTTAACTCTATCTTAACTCTAGGGTAACTAGCTTAACTCTAGCTTAACTCTAGGGCAACTATCTTAACTCTAGCTGTACTCTAGGGTAACTAGCTTAACTCTAGCTTAACTCTAGGGCAACTAGCTTAACGCTAGCTTAACTCTAGGGTAACTAGCTTAACTCTAGCTTAACTCTAGGGCAACTAGCTTAACTCTAGCTTAACTCTAGGGTAACTAGCTTAACTCTAGCTTAACTCTAGCTTAACTCGATGGTATCTCTAGCTTAACTATAGGGTAACTAGGTTAACTCTAGCGTAACTAGGGTAACTAGCTTAACTCTATCTTAACTCTAGGGTAACTAGCTTAACTCTAGCTTAACTCTAGGGCAACTAGCTTAACTCTAGCTTAACTCTAGGGCAACTAGCTTAACTCTAGCTTAACTCTAGGGCAACTAGCTTAACTCTAGCTTAACTCTAGGGTAACTAGCTTAACTCTAGGGCAACTAGCTTAACTAGCTTAACTCTAGGGTAACTAGCTTAACTCTAGCTTAACTCTAGGGCAACTAGCTTAACTCTAGGGTAACTAGCTTAACTCTATCTTAACTCTAGGGTAACTAGCTTAACTCTAGCTTAACTCTAGGGTAACTAGCTTAACTCTAGCTGTACTCTAGGGTAACTAGCTTAACTCTACTTGTACTCTAGGGCAACTAGCTTAACTCTAGCTTAACTCTAGGGCAACTAGCTTAACTCTAGCTGTACTCTAGGGTAACTAGCTTAACTCTAGCTGTACTCTAGGTAACTAGCTTAACTCTAGCTTAACTCTAGGGTAATTAGCTTAACTCTAGCTGTACTCTAGTGTAATTAGCTTAACTCTAGCTGTACTCTAGGGTAACTAGCTTAACTCTAGCTGTACTCTAGGGTAACTAGCTTAACTCTAGCTGTACTCTAGGGTAACTAGCTTTAACTCTAGCTGTACTCTAGGGTAGGGCTGGGCGATATGGAAAAAAATCATATCGCGATAACGATATGATAATATCATATTTCTCAATATCGATAATTATCGAATTGTTATAAGTATATATATATATTATTTTTTTTATAAACAACAGATGTATGTTTATTTTGCAGCAATTCTTTGTCATTGCCACCCATCTTTAGTGTTACATCCCCTCACACTCCAGTTCCAGGCTGCAGCTGGTTTAAAAGCGAAAGTAACCGGCTTCTCTGCTGGCTATGGCTCCAGGGGAGTTGAACAGTTTGTGGCTCTGCTAGTTTATTTTCGATCTTTTGGCGCTTTTTTGGTGGACAAACCACTGCACATGTGCACCGTGACTCGTGACTGGAGTCTAGTTCTGCTAGCACACATAGCCTACTGTGTACAGACGGTTTCAAACTGTATTTTAAATTAGAAAGCAAACCAAATAAATGGACAAGAGAAAAATAAATCTCAATTTGGTCAGTATTGTCATTTGGACCAAGCAAAGCCATTACTTTAAGTTGCAGGCAAGAAAGACAAGTCTGTCCACTGTCTCTGGTTTTAAAACTGCCCTGTTGCTGGTCACAAAAAAAAAAGAAAAAAATAATAATCATAAT